>NC_089581.1:176365876-176661329 GCF_019320115.1 Miscanthus floridulus | reverse complement strand
AAATGTAGATGTAGTATCTTGAAAGTGACATTGCACAGGAAATAAAAACCACACTCATCTCAGTCAGCTACTACTCCGAATTTTCTAAAACTCACTGAACCACAATAAACTGAGTTGCAAAGAAATTAACCAAAGCTATAGACTAAGGATCAATATGGAAATATAGTATGAAAATGACATGGCTCACAAACTGAATACACATTGACTTGCTAGGAGTGACAATGCAAAACCTGTAAGATAGACTGAGGTATTGTCTCTGCAATACCGAAATGCCAGTGCTACTACTGCTGAACTACTGCAACTAGTTCCACTCACCGAATCAAGCAATCAGGTTGCATTGCTTCAGACCAAGGCAACATATAGCTGCTACACGAATTTACTAAAACTTAGTAACTGAAACATGATGGAGCTGAGTTGCTTAAACTGAAACTAAGATACTGAATAAAAAATGAAGACTGCCTTGGTGCAATTAAAGATAAAAATTTAACTAAAGCTCAACTAAAAACAATCCTAAACTTGAAACTAAAGTCTAGGAACTAGAAACCTGGAATTATAAAACGAAAAAAATAAAACTGAACTGATAACAATCCTGAACTTGAAACCGAAATAAAAAAAATAATGTAGCAGATATGGGCACAACCATAATAAACCTGAGACTCAAATACTGTAGCTGAGAACCTAGATTCTACGTGATTGAACCTGAACTTAAACTACGACATAGAGACCTGAACTTCGGCTACACGAAAAAACTGAAATTTAATTCACTGAAACTCTAATGCAGGTTACAAAACTAAACTGAACGTCACAAACATGACTGAAACTGATAACTGAAAATAAATAAAGAGACAGAGACAAAGAAAAAACTACTGGACTTGAACTGAACAAAAACTGAAAATAGGTTCTACTAAACTTAATCTAAAAATAAAACTAAACTAAAACTAAAAATAGATTCTACTTAACCGAACCTAGATTTAACACTGAATCACAAGAAAACTGAAATACATTACAACCAAACTCTAATGCAGTTCAATGAAATTCGATGGTACTCAACCTAAATTCTAAAAAAACTAAACCTGAAGTAGAACTGATAATTAATTCCACTGGACTTGAACTGAATTTATAACGAAAAATAGACTATACTAAACTTAACCTGAACTTGAACAAAACTAAAACTAAAAAATAGATTATACTAAATTAAACTACCCTAAAATTATTGAACTAACCTAAATTTATAATGCAGTTAAAGTGATGCAATGACAAACTGAACTAACTAAATAAAATTCAGAAAATGAAAACTATGAAGATAAACTAAACTATCTGCTAAAATCCTAAAAAGAGAAAATTGAAACAATTTTTAGAACAAAAATTCACACAACGAAGTTGAACCATAGCTACAAACAAAAGCCTAAGCCAGCTTATAAATTGAACTGTACCCAACCAAATAGATCATAGTCTAGTGTAACGAACTGCGCTTTACTGGAACCAAGTGAAGCAAACAGCATGACTCAGCAAACTTCTGCACCATCACCACCACAATAGAAAAGACATGTTGCACGCCTTGCGTGGCTCACATTAGATGAAACTAGCTTAAACTTGCACATCTGAGTATTATTAGGTACATTCAAGGTACACAATAAGCATACTTCCCAAACAACCGAAACAGACACTAGCCATACACATTTGAAACCCGTGTCAAGTATATAACTCAATCTCACACTACAAACTTAAATCATAGATTATTATAGCTTGGTTAATAGTTCACCAATACAGTCGGCATATGCAGATGTAGTCACTAGGTTTCATCAGCTCTACGCAAATAAATATATAGATGGATACATATATAGCAAGCAAAACAATCCCATGAGCGCAGTCATCAAATCGCACATAAAAAGATAGATGCGGATGATGCGCCTCTTATTACAAGCATCTGGTCTAGTACCTCTCAAACGGGCTGGGCCGAGGTATGAGATTGCTGACAGCCAGACACATACACACACTTGTAGACACACGGGAACTAGCTAATTTAGTGCGGCCACGTGCATGCACAAGACAACTAATCAAGACTCTTGAATTTAGTGCAGCCTCAACTAATTAAAATCTAAGCAAACTAATTCAATCGAAGATATCAGCCATGCGCCAGACATCACAATTACAGAAGAAATATGAATTTTCAAGTGCTCTAAAATTATTTAATGCATCCAACATGCAAAACTGAAACATTGAAATCTTGGTGACTCAGACTGTTTCTTAACTATGTGTCAGTTTAAGGAGTTAATTAAATATTAATTAAATTTGTTCAGGGACAAATAATAATTTATTTTCTCCCTTATGCTCATTTATTTCCTATAAGAATGCAGAAAAAATAATTTATTTGTACAAGCCAAAAAAAACATACATCAGCAGTAGAAATGATACCTTGGATTTGCAAAACACAACAAATTGCGCCAACAAATTTATATTTGTAGTAGAAATAAAGGCCTAAAAAAATAGAGGAACACATATAAATCAAAAAATATATATATAACTACTGCTGATGTACGACGCACACTTACAGGTTCGTGTCCTTCATGACCATGTTCTGCTCGAGTACTTTCATCTACAACACAAAAACATTTGCTCCTAGCAGCCATGATTACCTAAAAATGACAAAAAAAATCAATATATACTATCAAAATTCTCTAACAGTAGCAAAACATGTAATCTACCTCTACATCCACCCAATAATCTGAGCCAAAATATCTACAAAAGAAAACGACAAAACAATGAAACAACTATACAGCCTACCATATTTGTAAAACAAAGCTCAAGAGAGCACACATACACATGGGAAAAAAGAGCACAAGCGTACTTCTCCAGTTGACACTCACACGCACTTAGCATTAAAATCATCGAAAATGGCAGTGGAATGGCTGTAGGGATTCAAATAACTCTCACATGTAGCATTCGGGTATCAGGTATCTCAAACTTAACAATACATTAGGTAACTAAAACTTAACAGTACATCAGATAGCATTCATATGTCAGGTAACTAGAATTTAACTGAAACTAAAACAGATAAATACAGTAACTAGTAGCATTCAAGTATCAGGTAGCATCACAAAAATTAGGTACATAAAAAAATCAGGTAGTTCACATTCAGAAAAAAAAACTCTAAAATGAACACTATAACTGAAAATAAATGAGCACTGAAAAATTAACTGGAAATAAACAATGAAACTAAAATCACATAAAGGGATAAGAGGCAATTATCATCATTGAAAAACAACATGCAGCTAAAAAATGTCTACTACAAAAATTATTCTACAATGAGCATTACAGCGGGACACAAACTCATAATTAATTTTGTAGAACCGAGCTCTTCTCACAAATTAATCTGCCTTAAAAATCAACACCACATTTCCACTATCCAAAAACAATTATAAATACCAATCTGCATCGAAAAAAACAAAGATACAATCAACAACAATAACGTATCATCTACCTCTGCATCAATCGAACCATTCAAATCCCTCGAACCATTCAAACCACAAATCATGTGAACAACAATCACATGACAATGAATCAACAAACAATCGTCAACTCCTAAAAGCTATACAGACTACCCTGCAGAAGCAACACCATCCGCCAATGAATCAAAAAATGGGGTAAAAAACCTAAGCACAAACTGAAGAACACGGGAACTCAGATATCGCATCACCTAAGGGGAAAACCCTAGACAACGAACAACACAACATAAAAATCGCATACGAGCGGACACAAACCAGATCTGAAATGAGGACAAAGGCATTAAACATCAACACACACATTGAATAAGGCAACAAACAAACCCAAGCATCGATGGAACATATCGCAAATAAGGGGGCAGGAAGAACTTAGCTCGCGAAACCCTAGAAACCGCAGCTCGCCGTGCCGGGGAGCGGCGCCAGGCCCTGAGCGCCCTGCACAGGCGGCCAGGGTCGGCGTGCCGCACGGGGGATCCACGCCAACGGCCGCGAGGAAGCGCGCGTCCTCCGAGTCCAGCCGGTCGCCCAGGTGGAACCGCCACAGCGGACCAGCGCCAGGCCGTCGTCGGGGCTGTCCAGGGCCACGCCCACCTGCGCGAACCGGACGCCCTCCACGCGGGCACGCGTAGCCTCGTAGCGGGCGTCGAGCATGCCGCAGGCCGTCGAGCGTGCCGGGAGTCGACGGGAGGAAGCCGAAACGAAATGAGAATGAGAAAAGAGGGAAACATACGACACAAAATCAGGCGCAGCTCCCGAAAAATCAAACAGTATAAAAAACGAACCCACATGTCACATAAACAACAACCAAACACAAGATCGGACGTCCCGAAAACGCGCCACGAGACTAGTATTGTCGTAAACAAAATTTTCGTAAATATGCAGCATTATAGTAACTTGTTCATGAAATTATCATAAATATTTTTAATGCTAATTTTGTCCAGACAAATTCAAAGTATTTTAATCAGCTTATGATAAAATTGGTCTCGTCACTGTGCTCAGATTCTCGTAACACATGAACATTACATTCGTTCAACTTGCATTGTATACTACTCTTCAGTTACCCATTATAGCATGTAGAGTATTCTCGTAACCCATTCCTATTTAGTATTTAGTACTAGAATATATTCTTTACTATTTTTTGCGGACAATAGTATTCTCGTAACCTTACTATTTTTAAGGTATGTTATATTTTTTTTGTCAAAAAAAGGTATGTTATATTCTCGTAACAAGAATATTTGCGGCTGGACAATAGTATTCTCATAACCTTAGGCATGTGCATGAGTGCATTTACACTACTGTGTTCTCGTAACGCATTCACGATTGGTAGCTTTGCATGCATACGACAGGATCAACTTGATTTGTCGAAATTACCGTGATGATTTGACTCATTAATAGCTTTCCAAATTTACCGTCGCATGCAACATGCAAGTGACGCTACCTATAATTATTACTCTGAGCCGGACCAGGGAGGCAGAAGCGTGCTAGCGCACCAAAACGCACAGGCCTGGTTCGGTCAGTGGGTTGGCTACACCACAAGTCAAAACTGCAGCACCCAGTGCCTCGAAAATACTGCATTTTAGGGTTTTGCCTCGATTTCTTCTAAAAAAACAAGGTCGTTATTATGTGGTTATGCTATGCTTTATAAATTCAGCTGGGGATCAGAATGAGTCCGATGAAACGTTGGTGTTAAGCACTAGTTGTTAAAAATACAGAAAAGCTAATGGACAATCGGTTGTTTTAACCAGCCTCAGCAACAGATTTTAGGTCCGTTGACTTGCTTCCCCAGTCCGTCAGATTGAGATAGGGCTGGGCGCGGAAACGAACAGCGATCGGTGAATCGGGACATTGATTAGTGCTTGGGGCTGGGTGGACGTGGAGGGCGGGCGCGACCTTCTGCTTCTGGTGCTGGTGCGCCGCCGCCGTCTTGGAGACGCCGCCGGTAGGCTTGGTGGTGCTTGTGCCGGCGTGCGCCTTCTACGGACGGAAGAAGGACTCCAAGTCGCCTCTGCCACCCCTCGTCATGCCTCCTGCGTAGCTGGTGGTGGCGTTGGGATGAATGAGGGATTGGAATGCGGTGGTAGAGGAATAGGGAACGATGGTCGATGACGGGATGATGAGAGGGTTGAGCAAGGGAAGGGATAAGGTTGAGGGTGGGTCCCACCACAATTTATGAATAATTTGTATTTTTTTTGAAATTTGTGAACAATTTGACGTATATTTCTCTGCTGTCTATAATCCATAGAAATAATTTATAATTTTTTTAAAAAATTGGCATATATTTATGTTACTCCCAAATTACATCACTCTATCCAATAAATTACACTGGAGAAATCATCGTAAATATAGCAATAAAACTGGTGTAAATATAACTATAAGACAGTGTAAGTGCATGAACAAAAATCTAATTATTGGGAGGGGCTAAAACAACCGGTTATTAGCTAGATAGATCCCTAAAAATACCGTATCGCTCCTTTCTCCTCAAGCTCATTTGAAGGAGGAGACTCCAATGATCGCCTTTGAAATCCATAAAAAGGTTGAAGTTTATGAAATATATCTATCTAATGCCTAACAAACACGTAGAAGTTATAACTAATTTATTTTTGAATTTATACTTTCAAAAATACAATGCATGACTGATTGGCTATGCACGTGTCTCCAAAGTCCAAACCCCTACTATATCATACCTTGCGTCCAGGCGTCCACTCAGATTTGATTTTTTTTTTCTAGATTTGAATTGAACCTTACGTCTAAAACCTAAGGTAAAAAATAAAATCTCAATTTAATCTGGCGTTGGGCTGAATCTGTTCAAACTAGTCCATAGCCGAAAAATTGCAAAAATAGGACTCTAAACATGGGAGGTTTACAGATTTAACACTGGACCCATATTTCATAGACACAGATGGACCCATTTGTCATCCACCTCGACCCTGTTTGGCTCAACACTCTCCACCAACTCTAGGAGTCGACATTAAAACAGCTTCACCTGATGAGCTTTTTAGAACGTGTTCTCAAAATGGGGGGATGAGAGATGAAGGTGAAATAGTAGCTTCTTCTAACTCCCACTCACTCTGGTGGACCCTGCGTAGGATTTTATGATAGCATGTTTTAAGGAGTTTCACGTGTAGAACTGTTCTGCCAAATATTTTACTAAAACAATTTTAGCTCTACCAGTAGACATGCTTGTGGAGGAGCTAAAGTAAAAAAATGATTTTATTTTTTAAGTGAGGTGGTGATCTGCCAAACGTACGTAACCTCCTCGTCGACGTAACCTCCTCTCTTCTCGGTCAGTCAATATATATGCATGGTATCGATCCATTCATCTCTCTCTGCTTCCTTCCATTCATTTGGCGCTGCAGCGTGTAATGTAACGACGACGACGACATTCCAATGAAGAAGAGATCGAGCATCAGGGGGGACTGAAGACAGGATTAGGAGTACCTCGGATCGCGGCGAGACGAACAGCTGTAGGGGCGCCCGTGGTCATCTCCCTTATTAGCTTGTTATTACGGTACGCAATGCATGGAATAGCTAGCAAAGCTCGCTCGGCCATGCATGACTTGTATCTCCTATCCATGCATGCTATCTCCCCGGTGTGCATGCATGCGCGCGCGGCCATAAATACGAGCCCCGCCTACTCATTCATCGCATCACAGTTACATACCATCCACCGATCGATCGAAGAAAGATGGGAGCGAAGATGATGTCGTGGTCGATGCAGGTGGCGCTGGCGCTGGCGTTTCTGGTGGGCGGCGCCTGGTGCGGTCCTCCCAAGGTTCCCCCGGGCAAGAACATCACGGCCAGCTACGGCAGCGACTGGCTGGAAGCGAAGGCGACGTGGTACGGCAAGCCGACGGGCGCCGGCCCCGACGACAACGGCGGCGGGTGCGGGTACAAGGATGTGAAACAAGGCCCCCTTCAACAGCATGGGCGCGTGCGGCAACGTCCCCATCTTCAAGGATGGCCTCGGCTGCGGCTCCTGCTTCGAGATCAAGTGCGACAAGCCAGCCGAGTGCTCCGGCGAGCCCGTGGTGGTGTACATCACAGGACATGAACTACGAGCCCATCGCCGCAGTACCACTTCGACCTGGCCGGCACGGCGTTCGGCGCCATGGCCAAGAAGGGCGAGGAGGAGAAGTTGCGCAAGGCGGGCATCATCGACATGCAGTTCCGGCGGGTCAAGTGCAAGTACGGTGAAAAGGTCACCTTCCACGTGGAGAAGGGGTGCAACCCCAACTACCTGGCACTGCTGGTCAAGTACGTCGACGGCGACGGCGACATTGTGGCGGTTGACATCAAGGAGAAGGGCGGCGACACGTACGAGCCCCTCAAGCACTCCTGGGGCGCCATCTGGAGGAAGGACAGCGACAAGCCGCTCAAGTTCCCCGTCACCGTCCAAATCACCACCGAGGGAGGCACCAAGAGCGTCTACAATGACGTCATCCCCGAAGACTGGAAGCCCGACACCGCCTACACCGCCAAATAAGCCGACACGCAGACCTACTGGTCTGGGCTGGGGCTTGGGTTGGATGCCATGCAACTTCCTAAGCAATGCATTACGCATGCATTGATCCATGCATGCATAATATCCATTTTTTTACTACTACTGCTGCTGTGACGCCGCCGCCGCCATCCTTCTTTGTCTCCATATATAGCTAGAGCTACGCTCTGCTATGTTATTATTATTAAAAAAGAGAGGAGAGAAGAAAAGGAGAGGCGGAATACATAATAAGTGTCTAACGAGAGATTTGAGAGGCCTTTGTATAATAAAAGGATTCGAGGAGCGAGGCAAACAACACAAATGTTGTATTGTCCATGGATCTCCCATGTAATCCCAATTTTATTATGGCTACATTTTAAGAGAATACACATTTTTCAATGACTAATTGAAATTTATGATACGTACGTATTGGTTCTAGATGTATTCTTTGCCTTGGCCATCCTTAACCATTGTCATTCTTTGAAGGTGAGGTACAATATTATTCATGCTGCAAAACATAAGCTTCCTACTGTTAATAAGATGCACTTTCCATCATTGTGACGCCTTCGCTGCTTGCATTAATTATGCAATTTCCAACATTAAGACCGCAGTCATGTATACATCTAGACCACCGGGTAATAAGCTTGGTAAGTGTTGGTCTAACGAGGTGATTCCTTGTAACACCCCATAAGAAAACAACAACATAAATTTCCTTCTGGAGTATTACCACGCTACTACAATCTATAAAAGAACACATCATCAGAGAACGCGGAAGCAACGAACATCATCTAAGTCCTCTACGATGGCATAAACAAAGCTAATTTCAAAGACAACTAGCAAAACTAAGGTGTCTAATATAACGTACAAAAAAAACTCTGACAACCAACTAATTTGTGATAACAAATGTGCTTGTTTGAACTTTAGGCCAACAAGTATGCACTCGTGCAGCTACTCCCATCCCGCCAAACATCCTTGAAGCTCATGTACCTAAGATGGGGGGAACAAGCGTGTGAGGTTTATGGAAAGCCTCAGCAAGCAAACTACCACAACCAAGTTATTTAAATCACAGTTCGATTAAGCATCAACTTTAAATCGCAGAATAATATAGACATCAGCTGCTTCATAGTAATATAAATATACTTCCAAGTACAATGTAAAGTACAATGAAAATAATGCATTGCAATGCATGATTTCAGTTTTATCCACACATCCCAAGGAGCGGGAGTGAGGGATGCAACCACATTGCTCATCAACGTGCGTTGCTGTACCGGTACTTATCGCACCAATTCGGCTACGATTTCTTCAAATGCATATCAATGGAAAAAGTACAAATGCAAATGTTGCAATGTATGCACTTCATATATTTCATAATCCAAATGTAATACCACAAGATATGAAATAATATACTTCAAAGTAAAGCAAATAACTCCAAATTTTAGATTTTATGGCTAGTGTGAGATACTGTAAATTTAGTGGAGGCAATTCAAACAACAAAGCCAAATCATGTGGACCACAGCGCCACGTTTACTTGCCTTTACCGATGATCAAGCAAAAGAGCTAAGCACGCTCTGAAGGCAAACCATCTTATCACAAGCCACCCTCAGTACCAACATCATCATACCAACAAGTTCAAACAATAAATAGCACACTAGAATGCCCCCAAACCCACCTGTTCAAGATTCTAAGTTGTGCTGCCATTCATGATAGCAGCACTGTCTATGTCTTTTTATGTACTTTTAAACATATGTCCAAAAATTCTCAAAATATTCCAGATGATAGGAAACTCCGTTATCTACAACTTTTGTATAATAGGATTCAACATAAGGGATCTCCAAGATGGCATAAACATCCTCATAACATAACTAAACTTTTCTGATGGTGAAAACATGACTGCAATATTATAAAATTCATAACCGCAGATATACTAGTCCCAAATACTTGTTCTATAACATTCTAGAAAGCTTAGGAAGGACCCTACAACTTTTGTTCAGATGACAATTCCACATTCTTCCATTACTGTGGCTCTCCTCTCCTGTCTCCATCCAACTCGGGCTCTCGCTACACACTTCACAAGCCCATTCTGGGCTAGATACCCGCATGCTCCTGGGCCTTGCTCCTTCACTCCTTATGGGTTGTCCATCTCTAGGGTGAGGGACAGGGTCCGTGACACCCCCCTCCTTTGGTTGCAGATTGTCCCCAAGCCGGCACCAGAGGGAAGCGTTGTTGCAATGCTTCTACATATTCCCAAGTAGCCAGGTCGGTGTCTATACCTGACCACTTGATGAGTACCTGGGCGACGGTCTCAGAGCCGTGTTGGTGAAGACGACGCTGGAGGATAGCTTCTGTGACTTGTAGGCCTTCAGTGATGTCGGGGAGGATGGCCAAAGCAGATATCTTGTCATTGGGCGTGGGCTTGAGCAACAACACATGGATGACGGGGTGGATCGCGGCACCCTTTGCTATCAGCAAACTTGTAGGCGATGGAGCCGATCCTGGACAAGATCTTGTAGGGGCTGAAGTATTTGATGAAGAGCTTTTGGTTCGCCCTTGGAGCTAGAGATGACTGGACGTAGGGTTGGAGCTTCAGGTAGACGAAGTCCTCCTCCCAGAACACGTGCTCGGAGCGGCACTCGTCCCACCTAGGTCTTCATGCGTTGTTGAGCTCATAGAAGGTGTTGTCGGATGACATAAAGCATCATAGAGTGTTCAGTCACCACACTTGTAACATTCAAAACAGAAGAAGCGGGTGGCGGAGAAAGGCTGAAATGGCGAGGTGGATGACCATATAGTACCTCAAATGACCATCAATTGAGGGAGGAGTGCTGACTGGTGTTGTACCAGTATTCTGCCATGGGAATCCACCGACCCCACTACTGAGGGCAAGCATGGATGAAGCTACGGAGGTAGGTCTCAAGGCACTAGTTCACCCGCTCTGTCTGCATGTCGAACTAGGGGTGGTAGACCAAATGTACCAAGTGTCGATGCTCTAGTTGCCCCTACGCGCCAGGGTCTGGACGTAGGCACACAGCGCCATGCCCCTAGGGTATGGTTTCGGACCAACCAGGCCCTAGGTCCGGAGCCCCTAAACACCTCCTTTTCATCTCCAATCACTTCATGCTTGTGCATGTGTGTCAACTCCAAGTATTCCAACACATGTGTATGTGAGTTAGCAACATTGTCAAAGAATTTTCAAGTGTGTTAAGTTAGGACACTAGGTCCTAATGCATATGCAAGTATGAATTCACCTAGTGTCACTTGATAACAATTTTAACTATGATTTTCCCCACTTCATAGTACGACTATCAATTCTAAACCCAATCATACCCTCTATGGTGTCTTGATTGGTGAAACAAAAACATATTTATACCTTTACCTTGATCTCTATAGATTTTTGTTTTTCTCTTTCTTCTTTTCCAAGTTGGAGCCTTGATCATCATCATTTGTCCACCTTCATCACAACAGACCTCATCTTGTGTAACAAACCAGGATTTCCAAAATAGAAATTCTAACCTTTTTGCCCCTCTGTGATAGTCCTAGGATATCTCGGCTATCACGGGCATTCAATTTACAGTTGATTACAGAGTCATACAACATCAAAGTGTACAAATAAATATATTACAATAGTTTGGATACAACTAGCAACAAGCAAAACACCATTAAACTATTATGGAAGTGAAGCTTAGCGATCTCCCATCCAGAGGCATCCTTGAGTATAGAACGAAACCAGCTACTAATCTAAATATCACTGTCATCCACCATCAAAGTCCATCACCTCCAGGTGCGTCGTTGGATCCATCGAAGCTCGAGTTGTCGCTACGCAAAGAAAATGTCGATAACGACCACTAAGAAGAAGCAATAAAACCGTGATAAAAACCTAACTCAACTAGACTCAAGAACTGCACTTGGAGGTAGAGAAAGATTTTAGAAAAATTATGAAAATGGTTTCATAATTTTTGGAGCTAGGATGAATTTCCTATGAATTTTTGAAGTTGGCAAGGATTTCTGAAAACAGAGAAATGGAAAAAGGGCTAGGATCAAGTGGGCTCTCAGTCTGTTGTAGCCCAAGAGAGAGGCGACCTGGCGAGCGTGCCTATTTTTTTTACAATTTGACCCTTTTTGAAGAAAATTTACGTTTGGCCCTCTGGGAGACTTAAACTCATCTTTGGACCCTGGGGGTCGGTGCCAGGACTCATGGCGCTGAGGATAACACATCTCAGCACCATAGATCTTGGTGCTGAGGTGCCTGGCCTGAGCACAGCAGGCCATCCTAGGTGGCGTTCACGTGGCTGGTACCTCGGCGCCACAGATCTTGACGCCGAACTCGATGCCATAGATCTTGGCACCAACCTCGGCGCCACAGATCTTGGCACCGAGCTCGGTGCCATGTATTCTGGCGCCGAGTATTGATTCAAAACCAGTGGCCATGGCCGTGGCCGCCTCTCTCTCTCTCTCTCTCTCTCTCTCTCTCTCTCTCTCGCGCGCGTGCGCGCTGTGTATCTGCCTCTGCCTCTCACCACTGCCATCGTCGCCGTGTCCGTGACACCGTCGGACGTGTCTCCTTCATCGGTAGCAGGCCACCGCCCGCCGTCCGGGCCCTACGCCTCCTACCCCTCAAGGCCCCTGCGCCCCCGCGCAACCATCCAGCGCTCCACCGCAGCAGTCTGCCACCGCGCCCCCATCGCCGTGCGAATCCCGGTCGCCCTCATCGCCCCTTCCCTCCTCCTCATCTCTGTCCGGCGGTGAGGGCCGGCCTTCGGGCCCTATGCCCCCGGTGGTTAGTTACCTATTGATTTAGTTAGCTAGTTAGTAAGTGTAGTTACCAAATCTATTATCTTGTTATAGAGATAGTTAGATAGTTAGATACTTATTTGTTTAGGTCAATAGTTAGGTAATTTAGTTAGCAAATGTAGTTAGATATTATGGTTAGCTATCTTATAATAATATGCCTGTAATAACTTGGTTGATGTGCATACCAACTAGATGGACAACGTAGTCACCTTGTATCATGGAGGAAGTGTGGACGAAGATGTGTTTGGTAATGTCAGTTTTGTTGGAATGCAAAGGGTGCCAGTGATATTCGATGATCGACCATTGTTTTATGAGTTGTTTGGTAGGGCTCATGATGAGCTTAAATGCAATTCAAATGAAGATGCCATCTTAGTTGAGGGGGTACTTCACCATGGGAGGTCAGGGACAATTTTGAGGCAGTTGGTACCAATTGCATCAGAGGCTCAATGGGACAAATATGTCAAAACTGTCATGAAGAATGAGTTTCAATGTTTGGATTTGGTTGTGCATAAGTTGTCCAATGATCCCACCCCTCATGGGTATACACCCCCTAATGTTCATTCACCCCCTCATGGGTTGTCGCCAGCACCAGAGAATCCGGCACCCTCTGAGCCTCTATTACCCAACTGTGAGGATGATGTGGAAGATGCGGTTGTGGTGCCCGATGCTCAATTCGCCCCCAATGAGGTTGGTGTATGTCCTGGTGTCTATGCAGAATGTGGGCCTGATGATGTTGTAGGTGCCCCTCAGGAGATCCCTTTGACCCAGAATCATCCTAGTAAGTTATTTAGTAACACTTTTGCTTTCCTTATTCTTTGTTCATTCCATTCCTTTGTCTCAGTGCTATCCATATTTGTGCTTTAAATGCCGGAGACAATCCTGATAATGATGGTTGTGCTCCTATTCCTCCATCAACCAATGTAGGACCCTAGGGTTTATGGCCTCTAACAGTGTAGATGTTGATATTGCGGATGATGAGGAGCCTTATGGCATAGCAAGGGCCATTGATTCTGATGATGATCGACCAGTTGCCACTTTGAGCGAACAAGAAATGGAGCTCATCAGACGCTTGTGTCCTGATCGTGATCCACTGGTTCATGAATTCAGTGACCTTAGTCATTCTTAACATGCTTATAGAGAAGGAAGAGATGACAAGCTGCTAGAGGCTCCTGAGGCCGATGATAGCAGTGGAAATTTAGTTGGGCATGGTCTTCAAGGACTTGCCCACCTTAAGAAGGTGGCTACAGGAATATTCTGTGAGGCATAAGAGATCATTCAAGGTGAGGCACTCCCATGTGGAGCGCCGTTACATGGTGGTGTGCGAGATGGCAAATTGTAATTGGAGGGTCTGTGCTCGCAAACAGAAGGCCACAGGGAAATTCAAGATCACCAAAATTGTAGGTCCATACACTTGTGCCTAGACAGATCTAAAACAGAAGCATAGATAGTTGACCTCTACACTCATTGCCAGAAAGTTATACACAACTTTGAAGGGTCAGCCAAACTTGAAGGTCAGGACAATTATGGAGATGACTAAGGAGATATTTAAGTATGACATAAAGTATGGGAAAGCATGGAGGGCAAAGCAATGGGCTTGGAAGATGATATATGGGGACTGGGAGGAGGGGTACGAGCAGTTGTATGCAATGTTCAATGCAATGAAAGCAGCAAATCCTAGGCATGCATTACGAGTGTATCCCGAAGCCGAATGAATGGAAGGACGGGAGGCAGATATTCTTTCATGCATTCTGGTGCTTTCCCCAGTGCGTCGAGGCCTTTAGGCACTGTCATCTAGTGTTATCCATTGATGGTACTTTTTTGCTTAGCAAGTACATGGGCACACTTTTGGTAGCCATTTTGTGTGATGCAGACAACGCATTGGTCCCTCTGGCTTTCGCTTTTGGTGGAGAGGGAGAATAAAGATAGCTGGGGATGGTTCTTGTGGCTTGTTAGGATCCATGTCATTGGCTCTCATAGGGAGGTAAGTGTCATATCTGATAGACACCAGGGCATACTCAGTGCCATACAAGAGCATATTCCGGGGTATGCACCTTTGCACCACCATTGGTGCACTCGACACCTTGCCGAGAATTTACTTCAGAAGGATGGTACGAAGGACAACTTTCCTCTATTCGAGGAGGTTGCTCGCATGCTTGAGGTGCTGTTCTTCGAGGAGAAGTTGGAGCAGCTAAAAATGGCAACAAACACAGAAGGTAGGTAGTGGCTAAGAGGATTGATGAGAGAACCTGAGAAATGGACAAGAGCCTACGACGATGGTGGATGGAGGTACAAGTTTCAGACTAGCACCATGGCGGAGTCATTTAATAGTGTACTCAAGGGTATACGTGCCATGCCTATCAATGCCATTGTATCATTCACCTTTTATAGGCTAGTTGCATGGTTTTATGATAGACACGCTCAAGCAATGGCACTACAGAGTAATAATCAGAAATGGGCACCTAAACCTAAGAAGCATCTCGATAAGGCAAAGGAAAGAGCTGTCACACATGACGTTGATTGCTTTGACCATAGCATCAGCAAGTACTAGGTCACAGAAAGGGGTGGTACAACGTCGATGGTGAGGTCCGGCCATCAAGGAGTTATATTGTGGTACTTAGTAATTTTCTTAAGCTGATGTGGGAAAACCAGGCAGTACCACTTCCCTTGTTCTCATTATGTTGCAGTATCTCAGCGTCGCAACTTTGCCTATGAGACCCTAGATACCAGTCGGAGTTCATTGTTGATAGCCTTGTATAGACTTGGTCTCCCTGTTTCGAGCCTTTCCTGGATGAGGGTCGGTGGCCACCTTACACTGGGCCAAAATACATTGTGGACCCAGGTACCCATTGGGACAAACGTGGAACCCGGAAGAGGACGAGGCACAAGATGGTCATGGACCAGGTTTTCGGTAGAACGAGGAGAGGGAGAGCAACCCCCTTTCTTACTAACCCCGAGCAGAACCAATGTGGCAAATGTGGTAGACTTGGGCATAATTCACGTACATGCCATTGGCCGCTTAGTCAGGTGTAAATAACTAATGTTTCACATGCATGTTTACTAGTACCAAAAAGTTATTTATTTGTTCATATAAAACTAATCTATACTTTGTCATTATATTTTGTAGGATGGAGCTGTTCCACCTGCTGGAGTCGTACTACGAGAACCACCGAGGATGACTCACCGTGGAGGGACTTCATTGCCGTCGTTTCGCGAGGTAACGGCTTTACTTCTGCATGTTATTTTTCCTCTGCACATGTACTTGTGTTCACGAATTAATATAATAATTTCTATTCTTTGCAGGAACTGAACCCTCTTCGTCCTCGTTCCCACGATAAGTTCAAGGGCATGCAGTACGATGACAGGTACACTCCTCTCCTTGAGAGGGCTGGACTTGACGTTGTATCGTTCCAGGTTCATCGTGGGGTGCCTGCCTTCAACCCCGCGGCGATCTCAGCTCTAGTTGACATGTACCAAAATTATGAACAGATTCACTTCTATTTATATTTTCGGTTCTCGATGTGCATATAACCTTAATACTTCTTTCTTGTTTTGTAGATGGAGGCTGAAGATGCACAGCTTCCACCTACCTTGCGGTGAGATGACCGTTACTCTTCAGGACACGCAGAAGTTCCTAGGTGTCCGTATAAGTGGCTGTCCTATTATTGACCACTGCACTGCTGCTGGTTGGAGAGGTAGAGTGGAGGTCTTCCTTAGAAGAGAGCTTCCTCCAGAGACACCGGGTGCCCGCTCCTCTAGGAGTACTCATTAGTTGGCTGAGGTAGAACTTTGGTCAGTGTCCTGATCATGCAGACGAGTAGGCAGTTACCTACTACTGCAGGGCATGGATCATGCTTTTTTTTGGTTGTGTTATGTTCCCCGACGCGATGGGAGACACCGCGTCATGGATGTACCTGCCCTGTCTTACTGACTGGGACACGACAGGGGGCTACAGCTAGGGTTCTGCAGTGCTGGGGTACTTGTACCGACAGCTTTGTGAGGCTTGCCGCCGGAGTTCGGCGAACTCTTCATTAGGAGGATGTGTTTACCTGCTTCAGCTTTGGATGTGGTCTCGTCTACCGGTCGGTCGGCCCCAAGTTGGTGATCCTCGTCCCTGGTTTGAGGTGCATGGCCTTCGACGTCGGCCGACGTATGCCTACCTTTGGGACCAGGTTAAGGGTCCCTTCGCTCGGAGTAAATGCGCCTACATCGAGTTCGCGAACGAGCTCGACGCACTCACGCCAGGGCTGGTGAGTTAGCTGCATTTCACATACTAATTTGTTTTTCCGATGTAAGCACTACGTGACTAAATAATCAAATGCAGGTTACTTGGGAGCCGTACGACGACGAACAGTACGAGCACATTGGGTTCAGCATCATGTGCACGATGGACTGAATACCTGTACCTGATGCGGTGCCCGTTGATCTGTCTCTACGTGGTTGAGTTCCATCTGCCACACCGGGTTGCACTGCCAGTTTGGGTTGAGGCAAGAGTGGCCCGTGGAGCTGTTCTCGACGTCAATAGACTTGTACAAGTAAGCATCTTTGAACGGTTGTATACTTTATTGAATATGATGACGTCAATAGACAGAATAAATAAATTTACCACTTTTATAATGTTAGCCGTAAATATTAGTAAACATGCTCATTCGGTTACGACATGACATACAATTAGTTGTGCACTGTTGGTGCCAATACAATAAGCTAGCTGTTTTTCTTGGATTTAATTATTTTGTGGCTCAACCTTAAATCAAACAATCGCAAGGCAATAACGAATGCTCATGTAACAAAAGACCATTCTCATATAGAAAATTGATAAAAAGATTGACTCAACTTAACTGTCAAGTTATTATGTATACCTATTGGGAGTTTAAGAAAAATAAATGGCGAGCTACACTTTGATATACGTGTCGAGATGCATATGAGCTAAGATGGCAGGTCATGTCACTTTGGTCACCTTCCCCCAGCAAAAAGAACTCTAGCGGACAGCGACCACCCAGAGTGAATATCACCTCATGACTTCATGAGCATGACAGCCATTGTTATTTTTTTTGGCTTTGCTGCCGGCTGCCCAAATATTCAGTGCCTTTTTTTTTTCTCTCCCAGAGGCCAGAGCAAAGCAGCAGTGCTTCCACCAGTGATTCCACCAGTGATGACTGATGAGCCCTGGTGGCCGCTTCATTTTAGAATTCAAACAGGAAATATATAGGGCCTCTGTTGGCTTCTACTAAAGCAATGACTTGCTGCAAATCTTACTCTAGGTGTACTCATATATCAGGAGCTGAGTCAGGATTTAGATATAGAGAGGGCCGGCCTACCAGGTGCCAACCTAAAGAGTATCAATAAAAATATGGAATAGTAAAATAAATATGAAATAAAGATATATATAATCATACATATGCATATGTATTGATTTATTCATAGCACGCATAGCAAAAATGATGTAGCGTATATTTGTAATATAAAGAAAGGCATTTGAGTTACATCTCCACTAACTTGAATTTAATTAACTCGATGAGTGCTGACTAGATCATAAGATTTAATAATCGCCCTGTTCGGAAAAGAATATAATAAGTTTGCAATTTCAACTAGTTATAGTGTCTGCTCTCCAATTTTGTTATTATATCCTGTTGAAGCCCTGTAGTTTGCAATTTCATTTCTGGCACCCTACAGGATCGATCGTCGGAAACAAAAGGAGACATGACTTTGAGACCTTGCACCGTGACTACATCGACCACTGGGATCACTTTCATGAGAACTTGTATGAGAATGACTGGCCCCACACGAACGAGAACTTCAGAGCGTACCAATCTTGGTTCAGACGGGCAACAAGGACCAAACTGAAGGTGCAATGGACCCAAACAGACTATGCCGACATTGAGTCCTCCGACGAACAAACGTCTTACGACCTTGCGAACGAGGGCCGGAACACAGGTGGAGCCGTGCGCCGATCCTGGACCGAGTGGTAATGTCAACTATAACCCCATCTTATTTATTTCAGCTGGGTATGCTCTTGAGTCTTCACCTCTATCTGCAACATATTATGTTGGGGCTAATTATCTGAAATACACATGTGAATTCTTGTACCACACAAACCTGAATGATCCATGCCCAATGTACCGTACACGTATTTTCATCATGGTTCCGTCCTTATATTCTAGTGATTCCCATGCCTTTTTACCTAGCTTTACATGGTTAGCTAATTATAGTTTAAGCAAACAAATTTATAAAATGTCACTTAATGCAAGCAGGATTAGCATGCACACATGATTTACATGATAGTTGGCTTCAATGCATGGTTAGCTAATTTTGATCAAGTGTTCAATTTATGTACACCTCCACTGCTTGCTCTGCATACCATTACCCAGCTCATTGCCTGAGCTATCCCCATCCCTGCAGCAATCTTTCAAAAAAAAAAAGATGTAGCAATATAGAACAGGCTTATAGCTAAGCAAGCTCTGAGATAATCGACACAGTCCAAGCAGCATATATATAAAAAAACAATCTGAGCTCAGTCATGTACTTTTCAGTTTTCATGACTAGTCAGTTCATCGACGGCTTGCTGGGCCTGTACTTGTCAATGAGCCTGTAAATCATTTACGTATACATCGGAAAACAAAGTTCTGCGAATTAATTACTGCATGTTTTTCATTATCAGATTACTGCATGTGTTATTTCGTTTCTTCTCAGTTTGCACTTTAAACTAGTAATTTCAATATCAAAATTTCAGTAAGATTATAATTTCAGATTTTAAGTGCATTAATATTTGTTTTTTTTTGCAGGGCAACGCGCTGAAGCAATCTGTGATTGAGATCGAACGGTTTCCAAGAACAGGCGTGGACGAGCACACACTAAACAGCTTTCTTGGAGTAAGTCGACACTAGCCCTCTTGTTGTCTTATGCTTAAGTAAGTTGTTTGAGCTAGTGGTTTACTACTTAATATCTTTGCTTCTTTGCATGACAGAGGCTAGCACGTAGACTACGGCGTGCTGCAGCTCGTTGTGGTTGTGGTACTAGCGCTGCGATGGACGTACACGGGCCACACGCAAGACAATGGGACACACCTGTAGGCCTCGGTTCTTCTTCTCACGGAGGTACTAGCGCTGCGACTGTGGACACTTTCAAAGGCCACGGAGACGAGGACGACTGAGGAAGGCAACAAGGAGGCCAAGGAGCGTGGTTATGATGAGCTTGGCGAGTCCTAGCTCCAGGACGCTCCTTCGACTCAGCCTACGCAGGTTGCAGGAACGAGAAGACGTCCGTCCGCCTTGCACGTACACTCCAGGCACCGACGCTCTTGGCCACAAGGGCAGGGAGTAAGACTAGGAGACAGTGACGACGACTTGTAGGTTAAGACTATGGTAACAACTTAGATCCGATGCCACAAACTATTTGGGCTGCATGGACTTTGCTTATTTTGCATGTGTGGGGATTTGGAAAGTATGTAGTTACTTTCCTATAACTATTTAGGACTGTATGGACATTGTATACTATTTGGACTATGCAGGTAATGTTATGTTGATTGTGATGTTCGATGTGGTTGTATTGTGGTCTTTGGTTTTTGGATAATTAAATGTTTTGATTATATAATGATGTCTCTGCTTGTAACCGTGGATGCTCCTGGAACAAGGGAAACTTTTACGAATTTTTTCCGTGAATCATTAATTATACTACACTGCTATAAAGGCACAAATGTAGTACACAGATTAAATGTAAATTCATTAGAACATGTATAGTCCAATTGTATCATACAGACGCTTTGCAGATGAATCTAGGCTTTTCAGACAATAGTACACCTATAGGTACCAAGGCATGTAAGGAAGCACAACTCTACTTCATCTCCACCATAAATCTTATTACTGTTTGATCCAAGGGCTGAGGTGAAGAGGCACACGGATCGCTGACATGGCACATTGAGAGGCCTCCATTTCTCCTCTCAACCTATAAATAACCCCTCACTCCCTCTCATTCAAACACACAACAAGGAAGAAGAGCACTCCTCAGCATTATCTTTTGTTGCAGTACCAATGTCTAGAGGGTCATCCAGAGGGAGAGGAAAGGGGAAGGGAACTACCATTAGGTGGGAGGGTCCTCTTGGTCCTGATTTCTTTGAGGAAACTGTTTATGAGAGGTTCCCAGTCGAGAGCAAAAGTGATTTCACCAAAGAGGCACCACTGAGAGGATACGATGAACGAAAAGAAGAGTGGCCAAAATGCATGCATGGTGAGGACTATCTAGTGCAGATATTCACCGAGGGAATAGATGGAGGCCGACGTTTCTTCAAATGCCCGCGAGCATGGGTAATTGCTATTACTATTTGTTTCTTCAATATGTTCCTCTTCTATACAACTTACATGACATACTTATTGCAGTCTTCCTTGTCCGAAGAAAACTGTGGGTTCACTAGGTGGGTCGATCCTCGACCTATTTATCCGCATGCGGAGTACATCTACTACCTGCAGGACTGTATCTACGATCTAGAAAGGGAAGTTAGCAGTGGTTACAAGGACGATGAACAGAAAGACGACAACAATAGTGCCAGTTCACAGGAGGCACTCTGCAATGATTTATATTGCACATGCCCTAATCACATGAACAAGGGTCCTCCGCCGCCACCACCACCAACAATAGGAGGATACTTTGGAGAAGGTGCAACACAATTTGCTATGTGGTCACACTACTAGGACAAACCAATTTTTTTAACGGGTGACATCCATGTGTTTGTTTTTTTTATTTAATCATCTAAGACATGTTAGGGTTAGTCGAAGGAAATATGTACCCTTATTTGGCACATGTTCTCACATGTCATTTTATGTGCTTGTTGTTTGTTTCAATTACCTAAGGCATGTTAGGTTTAGTCCAGGACCTCTGTACCCTAGTTTGGTACATGTTATCACATGTCATTTTATGTGTTGTGTGTGTTGAATTAGGTAATCCACTACTTCGTTATGTTTTATTTGCACTACGTGACCTCGTTTCACTACCTATGCAATATTAAACTCAATATTATGACAACAAATAATGAAACGAACGACACTATGAAAGGTCCAATAATAGAGCACATTAATCAACATAACAACATTTGAAGTACATGACGACAAACTAAAAGTGCATTACATGACAACACAATGCAAAGTCCAAGATTAGACAACATTGTTTGTGAATATACCATAGAACTAGCAAGTTATGAAGACTACTGAGTGCAACGAGGCTACTTTCCCTTCCTCTGGGCATCGGGATTCTCCTCCATCGTTGTCTTCGCTCGCTGCGCACGCTCAAGCTTTCTCTCCCTCTTCTCCCTGTGCGAAGCAACATGCCTCCTTTCCTCCTCTTCCTTGTGCTCCTTTTCTAGAGCCTCCTCTCTGCGTCTCTTCTCCATCATCTCATTGTCCTCTGCCTCCCACCATAACAGTTTCTGCATCCACTCCTTGTCTTCCGGCTTGATCTCAGTGTCGATCCACTGCTCAAAATCACAGAGCGGTGGAGGAGTCTGCAACAAATGTAATTGTTACAAAACAAATAAATCATGTAAGACTTCATTTGACACAAAATAAATATTAAACAACATTAATTTCTCACCATCTTGTTAATGCGGCGCTAACAAAGTGTAGGCTCAAACGCAAAATTGGCACACATCTAATACCTCTGCCTATACGTGTCCTCTTCATCCGACTTGGCTACCTTGCAAGGATCGCCGTAAAAGCATATGGGCACTGAAACACCACTAGACAGAGGCAACGGGTCGAAGGCATTTCCGGTCATCCGGCCATAACTACAATTGAACCAAATTTGTTCTAAGAACCGAAAGCAATGAACATTAAACCCTAAACCTAGGATTTTTCTATTTGTTGCACATAAATAAAACACATAATATAACATGATGATAAGAGATTACCTTGGCATACTAGCTTTACCACGCCTTGGTATCCTACCGTCACATAATACAAAAAATAAAAAATCACTTCAAACATTAGGTACTAACGTATCTAGGGTTGCAAAATAGACGTAATATATACCAAATCAATGCGTAAAATTTGATAAGGGGAGAGAGGATACCTTGCTCACGAAGATGTATGGATCAAATCCAAGTATCCAAGGTTAAATCCGTCGATTCAAGAGATTGGGCGGGTTAGGGAGAGGAAAAAACCGAGAGGGAGGAAGAAAAAATGAGAGCAGCGTCGGCAAGGGAAACTTGGTTTTGGGGTTTGAATCAATGCTCGGCGCTAGAATACATGGCGCCGAGCTCGACGCCAAGATCTGTGGCGCCGAGGTATCAGCCACGTGAACGCCACCTAGGATGGCCTGCTGTGCTCGGCCAGGCACCTCGGCACCAAGATCTATGGCGCCGAGACGTGTTAACTCGGCGCCATGAGTCCTGGCGCCGACCCCAGGGTCTAAAGATGAGTTTAAGTCTTTCAGGGGGCAAAATATAAATTTTCTTAAAAAAGGACTAAATTATAAAAAATTAGGACGGGCGTGAGCTAGGCCGTATTAAAGATGGCAACGGGGCCCCGATTCCCGATTCCCCGTGGGGAATTCCTCTATTAGGGGACGGGGACGGGCCAATTTCTCCCCCACGGGGATCCAAATGGTAGGAAAACAATCCCCGTCGGGGCTGGCGGGGACGGGGATGGGGATCCATCCTCCGAACCCGATCCCCGCAAACCCGCCCCGCTTAGAGCATATAGAAGTGGATTTAATGGATTTGTGAGATCTTGTGTGCGATTTCTTTGCAAATTTTGTAAGCAAGTGTGCCGGTCTCTAAACTAAGCATCTTATTTCTTGTTGCAAGATGCGTTCTATGGTCGACATTTCTTCTTCTGTATAATTGATTTGAGTACTATAGATCTTTGTATAGCGGGGACGGGGACCCGGTCGGGTATGTTTCCCCGCTCGGGTTCGGGGATGGGGAGAGATCGTCCCCCGCGAGCCTTGGCGGGGACGGGGACGGGGAAATTTCTCCCCCGCGGGGACGGGGATGGGGAGGCAAAACCCGACGGGGAATTCCCCGTTGCCATCTTTAGGCCGTATAGCCGAATTCGGCCCGATGCTACACAGGGAAGGAAGGAAGGGGTTTGGGCTTTAGGGGGTCCAAAACGGATCCTGGGCTACCCTCCAAGTGCTCGACGCCGAGACTGCAGGGTGCAGGGGGCTCGCCAAGCCCGCGACGTGTGAGGTCGGCGTCCGCTCGTGTGGGGGCTAGGGCAAAGCGCCCAGAGCAGAGTGGCGGTGCCAAGCCGTGCTCGTGCTGTTTCTTCGTGGGCTCGGCGAGGGAGTGCGCTGCCGCGGTCGTGGGCGACCCACGGCGGCGGCTCTGTGTCTCGGACCAGACCGCGTGCGGCGAACCCACAACGGTTGGGTGTGCATCGGTCCAGGGATGGGCTGCGCTCTTGGACGGCGGCCAGGTAGGTGGGCAACTAGAGACAGGGCATGGCGGTGGCTTGTGTTGGTCTCTGGGCTTCACTCCTCTACTTGGCAGAACAGGGAACCGGAGACGAACGCCTCTGCGTTGCCAGCGCAACCGTGCGTGTGCACGAGACGGCGAGTCCGACGACCGGTGGTGGCGCCAGCGACGGCACGCGTCTTGCCCTAGCGGCTTGCTAGAGCTCGGCGAGGTCAAGGTTAGGCCTTGGGTCGGTGGTCATGGCCGCGAGTGCGACGGCGGAACCGAAGGCCACGGTGGTGCAGGGGCCGGCTGAGCTCGCTGGATAGCGGCACGGCGGTGAGCCGCGGCGGCGGCACGATGCCGTGGTCGTGCGGGCGAGGTGGTAGGTGCGTGGAGGCCGTCGGTGTGTGAAGAAAGGTGAGACCTTTCCTTCTTGGGGGCTTCAACGCTGGCCATGGAGGGTAGTGCGGTGGTGGTGGGCGTCATCGTGGTGCTCGGCGCTGCCGTAGCGACTGGCGGCGATAGCGGGGCTCTGGCCATGGCTGTGGGCGGCCAGAGGCGCTCGTGTACGGCGTGTGTGTGCAGGTTCAAGGCCAAGGCGAGGCATGCTCTGAGTGGTACGCTCGGCCACTCGGGTGCGTCGCCGCGGTGGCTTAGCCGTGGGTGTGTGCGTGCGTAGGCACCACGGCGGCGCGTGCGAGAGCGCGGCCACGTGCTAGGAAAGGCAAAGGTCTGGGCTTGTGTCCATGAGGGGCCGTGCTCGTGCGTGGGTGGGCATGGAACGTCGCACGACGCGTCGGAAGGCCATGCCGGCGCGGGGACAGAACCGGCGTCGAAGGCCGGGGCAGGCAGGCAACAAGCCTAGGCAACAAGGCTACGGCTTTGCGCGTCAGCCCTATGTCGTTGTGTTCTACTCGTGTGCGTGACGGGGCGACCGTGGGTGGCCACCAACGCGGCATCACGGCCCCGCAGGGAGGGTACGCCAGCACGAAGGCCGGAATAGGCATGGACAAGACAGACTCGGCGATAAAGGAAGGAGCTTGGGACTTCCGGTGCTCACCGATTGGCTTGCAGACGGTCGATGCCGAGGGACGAAGGCGAGGCGGCATAGCGAGGAGCTGCGGCTCCTCCTTGGTGCAGGGCCGGCGCAGAGCTGCACGCCGGTGCAGCGCCGAGGTGACCGAGGGCTTGTGGCGCGGTGCAGTATGGGTGAGGCCGAGTCGACGATGCGGCCGTGGCGAGGATGCGTGCGCAGGTCGACCGCGGCGGCGAACGTGGTGATTACGAAGGTGGCCTCCCGTGCGAAGGTTACGTGACGCCGAATGGGGTCGCGGCCGCGACGTTTCCGGCAAGGTGACGCTGTGCGAAACAAGTAGCATGGCTCGGGCGGTCGATCTTGGTTAGGGACGGTGGCAAAGGAGGTAAAGGAGGAAGCTGCCGGCAGGACGTGGTCGTGGTGCGCCCTGGCGTTCCCGTACGTGGGCACGGTGATGCTTGCGCGGTCATGGCTGCGGCTTCGGCGTTGGGGCGCCGTGGCTACCGACGGGAGGAAGCAGGTGAAAGAAGGACAAAGACGGCGTTGTTGACGGTCGAGCGACGGGAGAGAACGGCATCCTCGGATTGCTCCTTTTTCCACTTGAGGCTGACGCGTGGGTCCCAGGAAAGGAACCCGTACAGGAGCATGCAGCGGCTTTTCCCACGCGCTTGCAGCGCACCACGAGGGGACGGCGGCGCCTTCGTGCGCGTGCCGCGCATCTGCGAGGCAGGGCAGGGGAACTGGCTGCGGCTGAGCTCGTGGGCCAAGGTGGTCGACGGGCCGGATGTGCACGAGATGGGCCTGGGTCGCGGAGGGACGAGCTGGGCTTGTTGGGAGGATGAGATGGTAGGCTGGTGGCGCAGGCTTTGGGCTAGAGGGCCTTTGCCAGGAGGCTAAGGAGAAAAGGTTTTCTATTTAATTCTAGGGTTTTTCTAAGAGAACAGGCTACCTCCAAGCACAAACAAGGGAAGAACCAAACACTCGTGCATCTTACACTACTTGTGGTGCATCAATTATTTGTAAACTCCATTTGAATAAGATGTGACAGTTAGTCTTTTGTTTTAGGAAATAATAAATCATGCGAGCGGGTTGCATGTTGAATTCGAGTGCAGCTCGAATTCAACCAAGGTTTTAATTTTCCTCGAAAACATTTTATTTGCAAACACCTTTTGTCATGTAGGTGATCAATCTTCATGACAAGCAGTTCATTGTAAAACATTTTGAAGCTCGGATTTTGAATTTGGGGCGGGAAGGGAAAACATTTGACTTAAGTTTGACCTAACATTTACATGCTACACAATCAAGAAAAAATTTAAAAAGTTAGGATTTTTGGGTTGCACAAAAATCTAGGTTGTTACATCTTGCTTCACCAGTTGGATTTGGACCACCCTAACTCATTCATCACTTAGACAAAGGGTTAGTCCAAATAGGTTTCATCAATTAGCCAAAATCAAACTAGGGCTTTCACCAACCCGGAAGGAGCAAACGAGCAAGGCCCAGGAGCGTGCGGGTATCTGGCCCAGAATGGGCTTGTAAAGTGTCAGCGAGAGCCTGAGTCAGAAGGAGATATAGAGAGTAGAGGAGAGTGCAGTGAGCAAGTTTTCAGCCAACTATATGTATCAACTCGTATGGTACTCTTCTTCTTCCTCTCCAAGCCGAGCGAGATGCCGGCGTACTATCGAAACCCCCTACTGAGATTTGGCTACCAAATCCGAGTAGTCAGCATCATTTCACTGTGGTTGACCTAGGTTAGGTTCCAAATCCTAATCCCCTTCTTTGGAGCATGTTTCATGGATCGAATCATCTAATTGAAAAGGGTTTAGTTGGAGTAATTAAGAAATTGATCTCATTTACGTTTTGAATTTCTATCAGACCGAGCAGTTTTAGTTCATCGTCGTTTTTTATCACCGTGGAAAAAGTTGTGGAGGACTTCAGTACCTTTCTTTTGATGCCAGGATCACCCTCATAGCCTTTGTATTTTTGGAGATATGTTCGTTCTAAGAAGATTGTTTTTCAGTGAGGAAAGTCTAGACAGTTTTAGATCTACTAAGCTTTATGCCATAGTAATGGAAGAATCTGGAATTGTCATCTGAACAAAAGTTGTATGGTCTTTCTTAAGCTTTCTAGATTGTTATATAACACATTTTTTTGATCAGTGTATATCTTCGGTTATGAATTTTATAATACTAGAAGCATACCCTTCGTGTTGACACATGATTTTTTTAAATAAATCTATTTTATATATAGTTTTACTATATGGTAGTTCCGGAAACTATGTGTATATATATGAATTTGACTTACATGTTATTTTATTGTATCGAATCTGGTAAAAAATCAGTAAGCCAATAGAATAAAAACTAATAGAATAATTTATCACATTATAGAAGAATAGGTGATGAAACAAATAACATATGTAGATGACTTTACGTTAATAGATTAAAAATTAAAAGTATTGCACATAATAGAGATGATGTGGATATTTTTTGTAATTAGTAAGGGATGACATGGATAGCTTGCATCAAAGGATTGCAAGTTAGTGGCACACTTAGTAAGGAATGATGTAGACACCTTGCATGTAGAGATAAAACATCTCGTGGGGTTTAGCTTTATAAAAGTATATAGATAGATTGTTGTCATGTTTTAACCGTCAGAAAGGTTCAGTTATGTTAAAAGGATGTTTATGCCATCTTGGAGATCCCTTATGCCGAATCCTATTATATCAAAGTTGTAGATAATGGAGTTTCCTATCATCTGGTATATTTTGAGAGTTTTGGGACGTATGTTCACTACTACAGATTGACTTATCACTATCGCCACTTTCACTACCGTAGCAATAGAAGCAACTGTGTTATGCTTCTACCACCAGTTGGACCGATAGGGAGGCCTACTAAGGAAGGAAACTGGCAGTTGAAACTTCTACCACCCATGGGTTAACAATAGATGCGTCAGTGGTATTTTCTCTATCGCATGAAAAGCCGAGCCGACTGGATAGGCGTTCTGGCCACCGCCCCTACACGACCGTTCGGTCTACTGGCGTAGTAGTTTGAGCGAGTTTTTTTCCAACTACCCACAACACAGTTGCATCACCATTCCACTTCTCCATCTTCAAGGTTGGCGCATTGTTCCTCTCTCCTAGTTTATGTGAACCATTGCATGCCTCGTGTAGCGCCACCACCACCTCCTGCCCGGGCGGCGGTGTATTGTTCCTCTCGCAATTTGTGTGAAACATTGCACGCCTCGCGCCGTGCCACCGCTAGATCCAAAGGCAAGGGTAGTGCTTCTGTTTACACCAAATTTTGGAAAGAAGAACGTGGGAACTCGAAGCTTCTAGGATTGTGTCATCAAGGAATTGATTAAATGTGAACCGGTATCGGTTGATTTAGATGCGATGTCAGAATCGACTATTTTATAGATGACATCAGCAGACGACATTAATGGGCTATGCTTGAATGGTGCCAGGAAGATGTGTCGGACTCTATAAATAAGGAAAAATTAGGGTCCAAGTTATTATTAAGTTAGGAAGTTTTTTTTATTCCAAGGATTGGAATGAGTCGTATTTGAGTAGGATTCATATTTGGGTTCCGAGTACAAATATTAGACCTTGGTTATTATACAAAAAAACAAACACTCAATCAATACAATCTTTTTGGCTTTCGCCATCGCATTAGGAGTAGAAGTACAGTAGATCTCGGTGAGTTCTTCAGCAAACAGGGCTGCATCGATTGATCGACCTCTAGCTTGCTTGTGGGTACCGTCACAACTTGTATTATGCTTATAAAGCTACATCAGTTGATTGCTCTTTTATGAGCTATAATATAAGTTAGTTATCAATCCATAT
Source organism: Miscanthus floridulus (assembly GCF_019320115.1). NCBI lineage: Eukaryota > Viridiplantae > Streptophyta > Magnoliopsida > Poales > Poaceae > Miscanthus > Miscanthus floridulus. The sequence goes on along the minus strand of NC_089581.1, from coordinate 176,632,304 downwards.
CATTGTTTGTAACGCTGCATCAACTGATTGATCTCTTACGAATCATAATATAGATCAAAGTTATCGATCTTGTGTTAAATAACTTGTTGTTTAATATGATATCACCAGTTATCGAATCTGCTAAGATTAGTAAGATTTTCCTTGTTGTTTTTGGTTGATTCACTAGTTATCGATCTTGTTATAATTAATATTTTATTAATTATAAAAAATCATCCGATTGAGATAGAGATAGATCGGTATCATATCATCTTAATTGGTCGTCCTTTGATCTGGTTATGCTTTAAATCTTATAATTGATGGCTTAATTCCGCTAGATTAGCTGTTTTATCTCTATTCCAATCAAACATAGTATGCATCCAAAGACATGTTTCAATCTTGAATAAACTCACTAGTTAGTGAGATCTAATCTAATGACACTATCATAGCTGCATTGATTCGGTTAAACGTCAATGGTAAGACTTTAGATTAGAAATTATCGATTAGTGGTCTTATTCATGATCAAGATATGTTCTCTGTTTGTTTGCTATGACTGCATCGGCTATTTTAGCTGATTTTCCTATACTCTCACGTATATAGCATGTTTTCATGAATCTGTCAACATATAGATGGTTTTATAGATTCTTTAGTTTTAGTTTGTTATCATTATCATGGCTCCATTGATCCGATCGAACCTCACTGTTGATGATAATAGAATAGATTCAAACTGTTTGTAGATTTATTTATATTAGACAGTCGATTTGTTCGCATGTTATACTATTTTCATTAAACTTATTGGCTAGATGCTTTATATCGATCATGTTCCATTTAGCCGATGATACTTTCTTATATCGCTTCATTGCTGATTATCAATTTTCTGATCGATCAATGGCATCAATCAACCATTTGATCATATATATTGGAATTTTAAGGAAAGATCTTCTGATTTTGTATTTGGGTGTATTGTAATTGTTTTTGTCTAGATTAATCAGTCTTCATAAATCTGCTATGATCCATGAGCATCGGTTATTTTGATTCATATCATTATCATTTAATATTAGCCGATAATCCTTGATTTAAAGATTTTTATTTCATGGATACGCGAGATATCGACTATTTAGTCGATGGCCTTATTGAATCGGCTATCTAGCCATACATTTGGAACTGTCTGGTGCAACACCGATATGTTTCACCTTAAATTACTGATAAGATTTTCTCTCCTTATCAATTGTAGGTCAAATTAATTGGCACGTCGTTGGGTTTTCATAATCAGCTGGTTCTATGTTGAAGCCAAGCAGATCTCTGGTCTCATTCCACTCAGATCCTTCGGCTTGCTGTGTGTTGATCACATCTCCACATTTTTGTGTCAACACAATTTTTGGCACGCCTAGTGGAACCACAATCATCATGGTGGTTCATAACAACAAGGACATTCTTATGGTACCTTATGAAGACTTACCTGATGAGGATAAAGATGTCATTAGTAAGGCTATAGAGGAGTTTTAGAATAAGTGCTTATTGTCATACACCAAAACACATGACAATAAAGTTATTCAGAAATATCCACTACTGAGGGTTTTGATGCATGAATAGTCAGATACAGACAAAGTTGATGATAGGTGTTTCTTTGTAGAAGCTGTCAACAAATTTGTTCATGATGCAATGCCGAATCATAATACAGCTTTCTTGAATACATTCCACAATACCATGAAGGAAGTGTTTCATGGATTTCCACTTGATTAGGTTGGACCAGCTTATTACAATATTATGTACCCATTGACTCAGGAGACTAATCAAGCCGGTACTAGCCATCAAGAAGCAGCACTAGCTAAGAGTGATGATGCCTAGGCAATTCAGAATCTATCTGAGCAAATTTAGGGTGCTACTACTAATCAAACGCAATATAATCCTAGATTATCAGTGCAGCATGTGCAACAGCCGATAAGGCAAGTTCAGAATCAGATGGTTAATTTTGATACATCAGGCCAAATACCACCGTTGGCTCAAAAAATAACACCATCGGTTCAAAGGATTCGTAGAGATACATATCCTAATGTTTTCAATTAGAGATTTCAAATAATAAATCAGTAAGGGGCCTGATAGATAGATATTCAACAAGGATATCATTATGGTTCATATTATGATACCCTCAATATGATTTCAAATCCAGGATATCAAGGCACTCAGAATTTCAATCTGCAGATGGATCAGCAATTGTCAAGAAATCCAAATTCCAATGCTGATGAATTATTGCCCAGAGTAATCGAAATGATGAAAAATCAGTTTGGTTTAAAATCAAAAGGGTAGACCTTTTCGTACAAATGTCTATATCCAGAGTGGTATGATTTGGTGGCTCTTCCTACAAACTACAGGTTTTTAGAATTTGCTAAGTTCACTGGTCAAGATAGCACAAGTATAATAGAACATGTCAGTCGATATCTTACTCAGTTGGGTGAAGCCTCTGTTGAAGAAGCGCATCGAGTTTGTTTCTTCTCTTTGTCCCTGTCAGGACCAGCTTTCACTTGGTTTTCATCACTAGCGGTTAATTCTATTGCCAATTTGAGTGAAGTCAGCGTGAGTTATTTCCCAACTATGCCCACAACATAGTTGCATCACCATTACTTGCACTTCTCCATCTTCAAGGTTGGCCAATTTAACCAGGGTCTAGATGCACCTCTTAGGCTGAATCCACACACTTGTGAGCTATTGTATCTTTCCTCATAATCAAGAAGTGCTTTGTCTTCATCCTTGCACCTCCCACAGCCTCTTTTCCACTCCTAGGATCTCAAAGCCTGCCAGTAGATAGCGGGAGAAAATCTCCGTGAGTACATCCGTCGCTTTTCCAAGCAGTGCAATGGGTTTCACGACATCGTGGATGCGAACATGATCGGAGCATTCATCACTGGCATGACCAATGAAGCACTCGTCCATGAGCTCCGATGCAGCAAACCATGGATGAGGCTAAGGACCGCAATCAGTGAGGGAAAGGCAAGAAGGATAGCTGGAGGCATCACGACGGTTGACAGGGTCCATAAGCACCACAAAAGTAGAAGACTAGCAAGCTCAACCATGTCAGTTTTGACAAGATAGTCAAGTTGCCATGCCACAACCATGGCTACCTAGTCAAACACACCCTTGAAGAGTGCGACCTCATCAAACATTATTTCAAGGGCAACTACAAGGCAACTGACACGAGCGCGCCATCCGGATCCACCGATGATGAGAGAAAAAGGGATGCGTTCCTAACCCAAAAGAGTGCCTCTTGATCATTGGTGGGTCGGTAGCGCATGAGTCCAAACACTGGCAAAAGCTCATAGACAGGGAGGTCAATGCAGCCACCCTGGGCGACGCTGTCCTGGCTTTCCTGAAATGGTCGGAGACTGTGATCACTTTTGATAGAAAGGATCACCTCAATCACATTCCATAGCCGAGATGTTTTCCCCTTGTCGTCGACCCAATCATCAGCAAGACCCGCCTGTCTTGTGTCCTCATGGATGGTGGGAGCGGTCTCAACCTCCTTATGGGGGGTATGACCCCGGATACACATGGCAGGCCACATGGGCTACGCCTCCAGGGGCGGTCCAGCCTGCGAGAAGGAGCCTTGCAGGGCACGATTCTGCTCGACGCCTCCCGCAAGGCATGGAGAGGATATCCGAAAGATGTTACGTGATCTGATAGGATATGTACGATCCCGTGTTTCTTGTAATCTATTATTACTTTCCGGTTATCTCTCAGATCTAACCGACTTGTAACCTTGCCCCCCAGACTATATAAGGCGGGCAGGGACCCCCTACAAAATCACGGCAAATCATACGATAGCTAATACAAACCAACATACCATAGGAGTAAGGTATTACGTCATACTGATGGCCTAAACCTATATAACTTGTGTGTCTCTGTTGCCTTCTTGTTCTTGATTACACGCTCCTCTGCCGATCAATCTACCATCACAGGATACCCCTCGGTGTACTATCGACGATATTTTGTCGATAGTTAGCGCGCCAGGTAGGGGTGTGCGTGCTGTTTCTTTATCGAACAAGATGGCTTTTTTCGTAGGCTCTTCATCCCTCCCACAGCCTAGCCATATCTTCATAGTCGGATCCATCATGTGGGTCATCAACGCCGATGGAGTTGGAGAGCTTCTCGAGCTGGTGCAGATCCATTCTGCGCCGACCACCCTCGCACCTACGACCGCAGATCCAATCTCGAAACCACTTCTGGGGTCAGCTTCATTAGCCACTCGCTGCTCGCTTCCTTGCTATCGGAGGAGGCACGTCAACAATGACGATCTGATTGAGTCTATCAATTGGGTCAGCCTAAAACTCGCCGATTGCCTCTCCATTGCTGAGTCGGCTCTAGACACCCTTGTTCAGCACCGACCACCTTCTGATCTCGATCTGTCGGTGTTTAGTGCTCGGCAAACCTCAGAGCTCGCTGCCCTGCCCTTAGGGCTCGCCAACACCGCCGCTACGTATCAAGATGCCCTGAGGGGCAAAATCGCCGACCAGCTTCCACCAACCGTCAACATGCTGCATGCCAGCCGAGGTCCCGGAACATCCCTCCAAACTATCCTTGAGGAAAATCTGGACTCCGAGTCTCAAGGCTCCATGGAGCCCCTTGCCGAGGTCTTCACCGAGCAACCCCCTCTCCCGCCTTTCTAGGGTGGCGCAATCTTCAACGTCAGCATCGATAGCCCCCTCGGAACGGTGAAACAGATGAGGAACGCGCCACCCATGAAAATAGGAACGCCAACCACGCGCAACGCCGTGATAACGAACATGCCATTGCGATGGCCGAGGCCGCTCACGATAACTAGTTTGACTCACAGGGAAGGCCCCTCCATCGCAACCTCAACGAAGAATTCCTCCGCGTTGACGGCCACGACGTCTTCAAAACTCTGAGCCCCAATCTAGCGGTGGCCGCCAACGAACTTGCACACCTCCCACAGACGCCTGAACTTGCCAAGGTCGCCGCTATGCTAAAAGTGGCACACTGTCAAGTTAATGAGATCCGAGAGGTTTAGAGACCTTCATGCTCCACAAGCGCGATTCGCCGATTAGCCGATCCTAGATCTAATCGCCGCCCCAGTCAAAGCCATTTCGCTGACCAATCATTACCTCCCCAGGAGGGTGTTGGAGGCCACCACACCGAGCACCATCGCCAGCATGACCAAGAGGTCGAACAAGACGCCTGAGTGCACCTCAGTAACCTTCGAGATGCACGTCGGCGTATCGATCAACGTCGCTTCGGACGCCACGAAGATGAAGTGCGACGTCACCAAGAGTACGAGCAAGAGTACGGTAATCCAGACTCAGCTCTAGAGCCGAACGTCGCCAGCAATACTGCCGATATTGGCCCCAACAGCCCGGAAGGGCCCCCAGCATTCACCAGGGTGCTCCGAACGCTCTAGTGGCCCCGCGGTTTCAAAATCACTAGAGTCAAGCCCTATGAAGGGAGGATGAACCCAACTCAGTGGCTGCAGGCTTACGCCACCGCCGTTCGTGCCGCCGGAGGAAACACCAACATTATGGCAAATTATCTCCCCGTCATGCTCATGCCAGCCGCCATGAGCTAGTTCACAAGCCTTGCCCCAGACTCCATCGAATCTTGGGAAGATCTGAAGAGAGTCTTCACCGACAACTACATGGCCACATGCAGGCGGCCGGGCACCAAGCACGATCTCAACCGCATCACCCAAAAGCCATCCAAACTACTCCGCAGCTACATCAAACGCTTCTCCAAGATGAGGAATTCCATTCCCAACATCACGGAAGCTGAAGTCATCACCGCCTTCATCCGAGGACTTTATCACCGAGAACTCCATTCTAAGTTCAACAGGAAGCCACCTACCGGCATCGGTGAGATGATCACAACTGCCAACCAGTACGTCGACACCGAGGAAGCGGAGGTGCGTTTTAATGAAGATACGGGCACTAATCGCCTGCCTCGCCGCCACAATGACCGCAACGACGCGATCGCCACCATGACGACCGCAACAATGACCGATAGCACAACGGTCACCGTTACGACGATCGCATTTTCCATCGGGACAGCGGATGAGATCGGCCAGATGGATTCAAACCTGGTCAGAATCACCGCCGCTAACCAGATCATTTTGTTGCCAACGTCAATGAGCCGCACACAAAGCGTAACTACGATGAGCAGTACAAGAAAATCCTTGATGGACCATGCCCCCTGCACAAGAACGCCAAACACAAGATGAAGGACTGCCTTGGTTTGGCTAAGGAGTTCCAGGAGAAAAAGTACAACTACGACAATGGCGGGAACGGAGGACGCCGACCTCCGGGGGATAATAATAATGCCTTCTAGGACCACGACAAGGTGGTCGCCACCATCTTTGGGGGTTTCGCCTCCAATGAGAGCAGAAGGGAACGGAAGCTCGCCGCCCGATGAGTGCTCGCCGTTATTTTAGATGAAACTACCACCAACCCCAGCTATCGCCCATGGTCTGAAGTCTCCATCACCTTCAGCAGAGCTGACCAGTGGGTGGACATACCCTACACAGGGCATTTTCCCCTCGTCCTTGACACGATTGTCTAGAAGGTGCTCTTCAAAAAAGTCCTTGTCGACGGTGGGAGTGCTTTGAATCTACTCTTCGCCGGGGCCCTAAGGGAGCTTGGCCTCGGGCCAACAGATCTCATGCCTTCAGACTCCTCCTTCTGGGGTGTGGTACCTGGCAGGGCATCCAGACCGCTTGGGGAAATTACCCTACCAGTACAGTTCGGCACGCCAACCAACTACCGAGTGGAGCACATCAACTTCTATGTCGCCGACTTCGACACCGCCTATCATGCCATACTAGGGCGACCGGCTCTGGCCAAGTTCATGGCCATTCCACACTACGCGTATTTGGTGTTAAAGATGCCTTCGCCCGCAGGGGTCTTGTCTTTGTGGGACAACCTCTCCGTCGCCTACACCTGCGAGACAGAAAGTCTCGCCCTCGCCGAAGCCACCGACCTCTCCATCCAAATGGCTAGCGTGGTCGCCGAAGCCAAGATGCCATCTGCTGACGACATGGAGATCCTAGAACCTCCTCGTGCCTCCGCCAAGTCCAAGGAAGTCAAGGAGATCGGCCTCAGCCTCGACGACCCTTCCAAGATGGTGAAAATTGGGGCTCACCTTGACCCCAAATAGGAAAGCGCGCTCGTCTCCTTCCTATGTGCCAACGCCGATGTGTTTGCTTGGAAACCTGCAGATATGCCGGGGGTACCACGGGAGAAGATCAAGTACTCCTTGAACATCTCACCGACCGCTAAATCGATCAAGCAAAAACTTCGCCGATTCACGCTAGACAAAAAGGAGGCTATTAGGGTAGAAATAAAACGGCTCTTAGCTGCTAGATTATAAAAGAAGTGTATCATCTAGATTGGTTAGCTAATCCTATTCTTGTTAAGAAAAAGAATAAAGAATGGAGAATGTGTGTTGATTATACTGATCTTAACAAACACTGCCCTAAAGACCCCTTCGGCCTGCCTCGGATAGACGAGGTTGTAGACTCCACCGCTGGCTGCGAATTGCTCTCCTTTCTTGACTGTTACTCCGGCTACCATTAGATCTCCCTCAAGAAAGAAGACCAGGTCAAAACATCGTTCATCATGCCCTTCGGTGCGTACTGCTACACCACTATGTCCTTCGGACTAAAGAACACCGGCGTGACATACCAAAGGGCTATCTAGACGTGCCTCAACCAACAGATCGGCCATAACGTCGAAGCCTGCATCGACGACGTGGTCGTCAAAACTAGAACCACCGACAATCTTATCACCGACCATGAAGAAACTTTCTCCAACCTAAGCAAATACCGATGGAATCTGAACCCTTCAAAGTGCATCTTTGGAGTTCCATCCGGTATCCTGCTGGGCTACATCGTGAGCACTCGAGGCATTGAACTGAACCTTGATAAGGTCTCCGCCATCACCAACATGAAACGACCGACGTGTGTCAAGGATATACATAAGCTTACAGGCTGCATGGCTGTGTTAAGCTGATTTATCTCGCGCCTCGGTGAAAAAGGGCTACCTTTCTTCAAGCTCCTCAAGGCCTCCGAGCTTTTTTCTTGGTCAGAGGAGGCAGACAAAGCTTTCGAGCAGCTCAAGTTATTTTTAACAAAACCTCCAATCATGACAGCGCCACGACCAGATGAAACTCTGCTGGTTTACATCGCTACCACTTCTCGAGTTGTCAGTACGACTATTGTCGTCGAATGCGAGGAAACTGGACATGCCTACAAGGTACAACGTCTGGTCTATTTCATCAGCGAGGTACTTAATGAGCCCAAAACTCATTATCCTCAGGTGCAAAAGCTGTTATATGCAATTTTGATTACCTCATGCAAGCTCCGACATTACTTTGAATACTACAAGATCATCGTGGTCACAGAGTTCCCTCTAGGGGATATTCTCCGCAATAAAGAGGCCAATGGTCGTATAATCAAGTGGGCTATTGAGCTCAGCACCTACTCCATTGACTTTAGAAGCAGACCGACCGTTAAGTCATAGGCGCTCACTGATTTCATCGCCGAGTGGACCGAGATCCAAGAACCCATTGCCGCCACCTGCCCCGAGCACTGGGTGATGTATTTTGACGGTGCCCTTAACATCAATGGTGCTGGTGTGGGTATTCTGTTCATCATGCCTACAAAGGATAAACTCCGATATGTTCTTCGCATACAGTTTCTGGCCTCCAACAACATCGCGGAATACGAAGCATGTCTCCATGGTCTCCATATAGCCATCGAGCTTGGCGTCAAACGCCTCATGGTATACAGGGATTCCGTGCTGGTTGTCAACCAACTCAATAAGGATTGGTCATGTTTTAGTGAGAAAATGGACACATACTGCGCCGAAATCAGGAGGCTTGAAGGGAAATTCTACGGTATCAAGTACCACCACGTGGTACGGGATCAAAACCAACCAGCTGACCAGCTGTCAAAGATAGGATCTTCTCACGCCGTGGCTCCGCCAGGGGTTTTCGTCCAAGACCTCCTGACACCATCCATTAAAGAAGATAAGGAAGTTGTAGAAGTACCCCCTGCCAAGCAGTTGGTACTCGCGGTACCTTCGCCGATCGCCGATTGGAGGGAACAGTTCATCAAATACCTCTCCAACGACGAAGTACCCACCGACAAAATTGAAACTGAACAACTAATTCGCCAAAGCAAGCATTACGTGTTGGTAGACGATAGCCTGATGAGGAAAAGTGCCAAGGAAGGGATACTGCAGAATTGCATCATCCAAGACAACGGTGTGAAGCTACTTTCTAAAATTCACTCTGGTTCCTATGGCAATCATGCGGCTTCGAGAACACTGGTCGGCAAAGCTTTCCGAGTAGGTTTTTACTAGCCCACAGCCATCTCCGATGCGGAAGACCTCATTCGACGATGTGAGGGTTGTCAGTTTTTTGCCAAGCAAATACATGTACCGGCACAGGAACTACAGACCATCCCAGCTTCCTGGCCATTTTCATGCTGGGGACTAGATATGATCGGCCCTTTCAAACCTACGCCAGGAGGTTTCCGGTATGTGTATGTCGCCATTGATAAGTTCTCCAAATGGATTGAGTACAAACCACTCATCGCAGCCACTACTAAGAAAGCAGTCGAGCTCTTTGAAGACATCGTACATAGATTCGATCTCCCGAACAACATCATCACCGACCTCGGGACAACTTTTACCGGCCATCATTTTTAGGACTTCTGCGAAGACCGGTGCATCTCTGTTAAATACGTTTCCGTTGCTCATCCTAGAGCTAACGGCTAGGTCGAACAGGCTAATGGTATGATCCTCGATGCCCTCAAAAAAGGCTCTATCAAAAAGAAGAAAAGCATCCGGGCAGATGGCTCAAAGAGCTACCAGCTGTGGTCTGGGGACTGCGCACTCAAGCTAGTCGTAGTACCGACGTATCTCCATATTTTATGGTCTACGGCTCAGAGGCCATACTCCCAGCGAATATTGCATTCCGAGCACCTAGAGTAGAAAATTATGATGAAGAGCAAGCCACATCTGTTTGGACAGAAGACATTGATCGAGCTGAGGAAGAATGTCTGATTACTTGCGTTCGAATAGCCAAGTACCTCGAAGGTCTATGGAGGTATTACAACCGTAACGTCAAAGGTCGTTCATTCGCGATCAGCGACCTCGTCTTACGTTGAAAACAAAAGTCCGAAGGGCTTCACAAGCTGTCTTCGCCCTAGGAGGGCCCTTATGTCGTAAAAGGTGTTACTCGACCAAGGTCTTATCGCTTATGTGACTTAGATGGACTCGATGTTCCCAACTCCTGGCACATAGAACACCTTATATGTTTCTACCCCTGAAATAACACAGATATGTACTCTTTACTTTCATATTAATAAAGTTCTGGTCTCCATAATTTTTCTCCATTTTTTCCTCCATTATAAGCTTCACTTACCGTTATCAGGCTACACGCCACTCCGTGACGACCTCCAATATGCTCGCCAAGTACGCCCAAATCGCCGAACATGATTTCTCCAAATCGCCGAACATGTTAACTCTAAAATGCCAAAAACGATTTCTCCAAATCGCCGAACACGATAACTCCAAATCGCCAAAAACGATTTCTCCAAATCGCCGAACACGATAACTCCAAATCGCCAAAAACGATTTCTCCAAATCACCGAACATGTTAACTCCAACTCACCGAACACGATTTCTCCAAATCGCCGAACACGTTAACTCCAAAACGCCAAAAATGATTTCTCCAAATCGCCAAACACGATAACTCTAAAAATCGACGAACACGATTCCTCCAAAAAATCGCCTATTATGTTTTCTCCGAATCACATAAATTTTTTCCTCCTAAAAACGACGATGATTTTTGCACTCCAAATTTCATAACATAACTCGCCGATCGTTGAGCAACACATGTTTTTCTTTTCCGTTTTCTATGGGGAAGACCCAGTCTCCAATTACTTCCTACACGCGCTAAGGGGCTCCGCGCCCTGCGTTTCGGTTGATCGGCTACGGTTCCTTGGTTATTCCTGTTAATCCTACATGTATCAGGGTCTCTGCGCTCGACGCTATGGACTATGGGCTAATCAAGGCCTATATTTCGGGCATAGACTAACTGCTCGGACGCCACTTTAACTATTTTTCTCGGCAAATTACTCAAATCGGCTGCTAGGCAGCATGTGTTTTGCTTTGATAATTATGGAGGAAACCAAGGTTCTAACATCCCACCACACGTGCTATGGGCTCCGTGCTCTGCGTATTGGGCGGTAGGCTACGGTCCTATTGTAGCGCTTGTTTTTTTCCAACATGCACACGGGCTACGTGCTCCGCGTTACGAATTACGGGCTAGCTAAAGCATCAGGTTTAGTACAAATGAACTGATCGAACATTGCTTATATTATGCATAACGGCGTCGGGTTGTTAATACAAACGACTCTTCATCGCTAAATAAAGTAAGTAGTATAGGCGACAATATCCAAGCAGTTCGTTAAGATTCGCCACCAGCTTCAGTTTTACCAAACAGGTCTATATCATCGACAAGCATTTTACTGCATCTTCAACATCATCCTCCAGTTGCTGGGTTTGTGCGTCGCTCAGCCCGTCTGTGAACCCACCACCTATCGACTGGATATCGATAGACGGATAGTGGGACCGAACCACTACAAGGGCATGAGTAGCGGCGATCAAAACGGCGTCACGGTTGAAATTTTTGAAATTCTCCCACGCTGCCTTGCATCTCTGAATGATGGTGTCTGGCCCTTGTTGCCTGCTGTCAGGATGGGGTGCTGGTTCAATGTCAACACAGTCAAGTACTGGTGCTATTGCGGTGGATATAGTGGTAAAGTTGTCTTTCTGGACTTTGGCTTCCTGTACCAGCACACCGAACTGTGCCTTGGTTTTATGGCGGTAATCTACAACAATTAGAATGGTTTGTCAGACTAGAAAAGTACTACAACATTACTTCTGATCAGGGGGTATCTACCTTTCAGTTCTTCGACCAGTTTGGCTGCTCGCTCCGACTCTTTTGCTTTTTCTTGTCGAATTTGCTCGACGGTCTGGCGAAGATGGCTGAGTTATGCATCTTGCTCTGCAAGCACAACAGTTATCATAATAGCAGATTGGAAAATTATTGCAAAGTACATTATGTAGTAAGGCATACTGGATTTCTGCTTGGATACATCATCGAACTGCTGGCACTTCCGATCGAGTTGTTCGGATTTATTTTTGAGTTCTCTGGCTTTCTTGCCCAATTGCTCGAACTTATTCTTAAGCTCCTCGGATACAATCGCCAGTTGCTCGGACTTCTTCTTCAGCTGCTCAGATGCAGCCATTAATTGTTCAGACATAACCCCCTTCTGATGTTCAAGGTCCCATGAGTTAGACTCTGCAAGGTCCCGCTCGCGCTAGGTCCTCCTAATATCCTTCTCCGAAAGATTTAACGCTTCCTGGAGTTTCTTGTTTTCCTCAGCAAGGGGCTCCATCCTCTTCATCAGTTGATGCCGCTGCTCGGCTGTTCGAGCTATCCCCTGAGGATGAACAATGCTAGAGATAAGCCATGGTTTCCAACAACATATATCAGTGTTTTAGGTGCGGTACTCACCTCGATTTGAGTCATAACACCAGCAACGGCGGATTTTAACCTCTTTATTTTCCTGGTGGTGTCTTCTTCCTCGACAACTACCACCTCTTCCTCGTGTTTTCGGAGAATCCGGATAGACTAGGGCTTGGGTGCGGCACGCTCGATCTCCACAACCTCATCCTCCTCTGCCGTCGATTGAGGGACCACTGGGGGACTCCGTGGTTAGACCGCTGCTCCGACCACTCCTGGCATCACTACGGATGGTGAAGGTTGCTCCTCGGCCATCAACGGAGTTGCATCCACTGCCTCTGGTTCATCAACAATAGCTGTAGTTTCCGCTTCCAAAGTACCGACCTTTTTAGTCGTAGCTTCGGACGCGGTCGCCGACGTGCCTGTCGTGTGTGCCAATGATTCACCGTCGCCAGTACCGCTGGCAGCGGCAGCTTGCCCATCCTCTATTGGCCGAGCACTCGGGGACTCCCGGATAGGGACAGCTAGCATTTTTTCTACTAAGGGTACGGGCCTCGGCGTTGCCCTGTGTAATATCGGCTTTTCAGTAATCAAGAAAATTCAAAGAACAATATTATTACTCCAAGGCAAATATACTTACGGTTTGGTCTTCTGATTAAATTTCTTGAACCAGCGATGCCTGCCTCATCCCCCAGGCGCTACTGCCTGTTCCACCTGATGGGAGGACTCCTGCTCCTCTACAACAAAGTGTCGCTCTTCTTGGTGCCCCGGGGACACCTCTGTGTGCTGCTCTGTGGTTATCCCTTCTTGCTGCTCGGGGACTTTGGTTGTCTGCGCCGCTGGGCTGGGACTTCCATCATTGCCCGCACATAGCTTCTCCTCGTCTACTGCTCAAGAGCTTCAGCATCCATTGACGGCTCTTTCATGCTCGGCAGATGCGCTGCCTGGTCCTCGTCATCGTCCGACCACTCCAGCACAGTGTTTCTTCGTGGTCGAGCGGTTCGGTCTTCTCCAAGTGAGATGCCGCTCGGTTTTGGTGCAGTAGAGCTTACTGTTTTTCTCCTTTTTTGGACCGGCTCATCTACTGCCGGTCTTTTCCCATGGATCTTCTCCGATGCTGGGGATGGACTATCCAACGAGGTGCTCTGCTCCTCCTCTTCGGACTGTAGCGGCCACCGAATGTCCACTCCTTTCGGCCAATCCGCTCTCGGCACGTTTGAAAAGTATATTGCCCTATCCTGCGAATGGATCTTTACATAAGTAAGTTAGTCCTTTGCTTGGAAATTGATGCCTAAACAATGCAAGGTGAAAGGGTTACCTGAGGAGGGGGATTGATACAGTTGAAAGCCTTCATTCCTTTTGGCCAACAGAAGGAGACATTGGAAGTAAATAGGTCCATGGCATGGTCTATTACTTCTTTCTTCGTCAGCCGGTCTATGTTTTCCCGGGTACCGTCGTTGTCACCTTTATAGTCGAATGCCAGGTGGGCCCTCTCTTTGTAGGGCTGGACGCGCCGCACTATGAAGCTAGCTACCACCAATTCACCCTAAGCTCCACGCCCTTAATCAAGTCCAGAAGTTCCATTACCTGCTCCATGTCAGCATTGTTGGGTCTCTCCGACTAGTTACTATGATTAACTGGGATGTGGTGGACGTCGCATCAAATCATTGGGTGACTTTGTTTGATATAGAACTATCTGGCATTCCAACCTTTAAGGGAGGTATTTAGCAGTACGCTGATATATTCGCTGGCCATCCCATCCCTGAGTTGCAGGTACACGCCGCCGACCACCTTGGAACCGCTGCCCCCCTTCTTCTTCAGACAGAACAGGTGCCTAAAGAGGTTGAAGTGCGGAAGAACACCAAGAAACACCTCGCAGAAATGGATAAAGATAGACACATGTAGAATGGTATTGGGGTGCAAATTACAGAGGCTAATCGCCCAAAACTCCATAAGATCCCTCAAAAAGGGGTGGACAGGAAACCCTAATCCTCGCCAGAAATAATCTTCAAATACTACAACATCATCAGTATGTGGTGTTGGGAAGGGCTCACCACTAGCCGGCCGCCATCCAGCAGTGAGGTGGTCTGGGAGAACGCCCGCCACCACCATCCTATTGAGATCTGCCGCCGACGTCTTCAACGGAACCCACTCCTCGTCGCGGCTGGCTCTGGTGGCCACCTTCCTTGGCTTTGCGGCTCCTTTTTTCGACGCCATTCTCTTTGGATTGGAACTGGGTTGGAGGCGAGTGCTCGCGATGGTGCGGAATGTGGAGCGTAGGGTTTGCGAAGGAAGGAAGAAAGGCAGATTGAGTGAGGTAGGAGGCGATGTATGTGGCGACATGGTTATAAAGCACTTCCTCCAATTTTCATTGCGTCTGAGGGTTTTTGGGAAACCGTTCCCGCTATTAGCGCTACTTCGACTCCACCAACGTGGTTTAATGGGCCGCAAATTGGGCTATCACGTAACAGTAGCCCACATCGCTCATTTATCGCCGCCAAATATTCACCGATTTCTCCGCAATTTAATGAGGCTTAGTACCCGATGCTGCACAACCATTACTCCGATTTTTTCTCCACGGTTTGATTTATCCGATATCTACGCCCGACACATGGGGACTGGCTACTTGCTCGGGTGGATTACTTTTTTCTAAGCCTGGCACCACGTGACTACATCACCTACTGTCACTGTCAGGCTCGAGGACTAAGTGGGCACACTTCACCTTGCGGTGAATGTGTTTGTTTTTCATCTCGAGGCTACGCTCGGGGACTGGTTACCTGCTCAGCTGGTTTAATATTTTCTGAGCCTAGCACCACATGACTACGTCACCTACTGTCAGGCTCGGGGACTAAGTGGGCACACTTTACCTTGCGGCGAATGTGTTTGTTTCTTTCGAAAGACTCCGAGCCTCTAAAAGTTAAACCAAGGTTTCTTTAACTTCGTGGTCGGACCTTAAGTGGGCACACTACATTTTACCGCGTAGGAATTTTCAATTCTGAAGTTGAGCTCCTTACACCCTTATGTCAAGCCGTGCTCAAAACACACTGGTCGGCGATGGTGCACGCTGCTCGGCAGCTGCTCACAACTGATCGGCGATTCATTATGGTGGTCGGGCCATGATTTGGACAGCTCGGTTTTTGTTTGCACCTGCTCGAAAAAGTTCAAGACGGCATTGCTCAATGGGTATAAGGCACTCGGGGACTAGCTGTGGGGGGTATGACCCCGGATACCCATGGCAGGCCACGTGGGCTATGCCTCCAGGGGTGGTCTAGCCTGCGAGAAGGAGCCTTGCGAGGCACGATTCTGCTCGGCGCCTCCCACAAGGCATGGAGAGGATATCCGAAAGATGTTACGTGATCTGATAGGATATGTACAATCCTATGTTTCTTGTAATCTGTTATTACTTTCCGGTTATCTCTTAGATCTAACCGACTTGTAACCTTGCCCCTCGGACTATATAAGGTAGGTAGGGACCCCCTACAAAATCACGGCAAATCATACGATAGCTAATACAAACCAACAGACCATAGGAGTAAGGTATTACGTCATACTGACGGCCTGAACCTGTATAACTCATGTGTCTCTGTTGCCTTCTTGTTCTTGATTACACGCTCCTCTACCGATCAATCTACCATCGCGGGATACCCCTCGGTGGACTACCGATGATATTCTATCGACACTCCTCTACACCGAGACCTATGATGCAATAGTACTACCACGAGCAGTGATGTAGCCATCCAGTGCTCCATTCCATGGAGTCATACCTAGACTTAAGGCCAATCGCCTTGGGCAGGTCGACCTAAAGAAAAGAGGTCAACGGAGGGCACGATGCCAGCGAATTTGTCTTATGGCACTTTGGTCATGAAAACAGAGTTGCACTAGGCTAAACCTCGCAGGTCAATACCTAGGCAAAGTCATGCAACTACGGCATTCGAACGATCAGATCATTGGCAAGCACGGCAAGACGATGGTGCACAAAAGAAAAGAAATCAAGAAACATGCGTTGAGTAGATTTCTTTACAAAAAGGCCCTAGGTATAACCTAAGGCCCTTGGCCCCCACCGCGGAGGATGTAATCCACATTCACGGTGGCCACGACGATGGTGGCAAAGTCACTGACCAGCTTGGCCTACTCTGCCTGCCTAGCGTGGCCTAGGAACCTAGGCTCCACCCGATGAAAGTCCTGGCCGGTGTGGAGCTGCATGATGGTGAGGGCAACGTCAGCTCCCTGCTAGATTCCCGCCACCACAGCCCACTCGTGGTCCTTCATCAAGAGAAACTCCCAGAGGCAGGCTTCCTCTATCTCATGGCGAGAGGCCGCCAGCTGCTCCTCCAATGCTGGCAACAAGATGATGAGAAGATCAGAAGCTACAGATGTTAGATAGGATGATAAGACAGAGAGAACCCTCACCCATGATACGGGCCTAGGCATCGATAGTCACCGCCTGTGCAGCGACAGTCTCCCTCACTGAGGTAGCGAGTGCCACCCCGACAGTGTCGAGGCAGTGCTCTAGCCAACCCACCTCATGGGTGGTGTCGGAGTAGCGCTGGCGGGACTCATCCACCATGCGGATGAGCTCATAGAACTCCCACCGGTCATCCGAGGAAGATGACGACGAGGAGGACGAACTTGATCCTGCCGTCGGTGGGGTCATAGCACGGGGGCGCTAGCGGCCCCTCCGGATGCGGCATGGGAAACAGCCCTAGAAACATCACCGATCAGCGTTGGTCAGTCATAATCTCAAAACATTGCTCAAAAACTTACACTTGCCCACGCAGGTAGGCTTAGAGATGTGGCGGCGGCCCTCTGGCCTCCGGTGACTCCTCTCGAGGACGCTTGCCATGATTCATCTCGGTAGGTGGAGAGGAGCTGCAAGCGCGTAAGAACAAGAACAAGTAAGTGGTGGAGCTGGCAACCTAAAGCGAATGCCTCCCTCACCGTACCACTCTAGCGTATTTATAACTGCGACAGACACCTAAGGCATGTGAAGTGATCAGAGGGAAGGTGGAGCGACGGTTGCCCACGCACCGGCATGAACCAAGTAAGCCTTACACATTCCCATCTTTTCCATAACATTTCAATTTACGTGCCTACGTTCCATAGCGCATGACTGCTCGTGGGTGGGCGCCACTAAGCCATGATATGACTAGTGAGGCTAACCGCCTGCTGAATGCGTGCACAGAGGCCAACCACCATTCAGCCATTGAGGCGATAGAGTTGCGTCGGGCCAATGATGACCTAGCTCAGTAGATGGCGGAGGTGATCCTCCTTTGTCGGGATGCCGATGACAACGCTCATGTTGCCACCCAATTATCGGCAGAAAACAGCCACCGCTTTGATGCCCTCAACCAGACAGCAGTCGCCGTTGTCTGCGCGGTGGCGCCTGCAAGCGGGGGTGATAGTGGAGTAGTGTCTTCGATGTGGGGGCCTACGTGGGCTAGAGCTGGGGTTCTCTCCATGGTCATCCTTTCATGATTGAGAGTACCTCGTCGTCTACTTTTAGCCCATGGCCACGACCGTGATGGATGTGCCATTTGTGTGCCTTTGACACGTATGACATCGTATGACATGGCCATCGTTATTAGGTGCTAACATCTTTGAAGGACCCATTCACCACCGTCAGTAGCCTTCACCGTCGCCTGCAGATGGTGTGGATGGTAACACTATCGTGTCAATTTCCAAGCCCACAACACATTCCTATTTTTATTCTATGCATTAATTAAGAAATTGTGAGTTACTACGATACAACTTAAAAGGACAACAATTGTACATATAGTCTATTATAAGTTGTCTTAAGTTATGGGAGAAGTGTTCTGGGAGAAGCATGCTCCACTAAGATCGCGTGGGAGACGTGGCCTATTTAATCAAAATGAAAGTCCCACTAAGACTGGCCTTTATTAGATGAGTATGAAATGTGCAAGTGAATGTAAACTGCCTCATTTTCCACTTCCCATCATCTTCGCCGCACCATCGCTCATGACCCACGTGGGTGACCGCACAAGTCAAGCATCTTGATGGTTCCTTCCCCGCTCGTGTCTTGAGGTGGGGCTATTTAAACAAAGGTAAGGCGACCGATCCCAACCTTCTTCCTCCCTTACCATCAGACAAACTAGAGAACCCCTTTAGTTGCTCCTAGTCTCCCATCGCCATGGCTACCCTAGACCTCCATCGACTCCGACGCCGCTAGGAGAAGGCCTTCAAGATTAGCTTCTGCCATCACCTGTGCATAGCTATGTCTGCTCATCCTGGGTGTTAGAGGATGTTTCGCAAAGGTAGGGAGGAACGCCTCCATGGTACGGTCCTGCTATTGATCGCCATTTGTGGTTAGAGCATGTGGAATCAAAACCATGGAGAGCTTTCATTGGAGCAAGGGCCTAGGCGCTGGTGGATCTTCCAGAGCTTTCACTATAGCAAGGGCCCAAGCATCATCCTGGCTCACGAATGCAATCCAGATGTGGGAATAGATATCCTCGTTGCTCTGCTTCTCCTCTTCCTCCCACTACTCCTAGGGGGATGTTAGAGGAAGTTTCGTGAGGCTGTTCCCCATCTCCATTCTCCTATTTAGTTGGGTATGGGTTACCCCTGTACTTGTAAGGTCTTTGCAAATGGAAGAATGTTGTTGCACCTAGCTCCATCATTGATTGAATATATTAAGGAGATAGATGCAAATGACCCTTATCCAAAGCAAAGCAAGTTATGAGGATCATTGGAATGCCGTATTTCAATTCCTAGACCCATAGATTATATATAGGGTATAAGATATTAATGGAAGATTTATTTTTGAATGTTGGACTCAGTTCTAGTTTATTTCGTACTTAGGCCAGCCTGAATGGAGAGTTTCATAACATTGTTTCCAAGATGACCATGTCATGTAGAATAAAATGAAATATGGATGAAACACCCCTTCTCAATGGAGAGTTTTATTCTAGAGTTTCATAGACATTTAATTCCATGACTCATAGAGAGTTGGTATTCATGCCAAGAGAGTTTCATTCCCATGAAACTCACTTCTTCTCTCTCTTCTTAAAAACCTTGCCACATCATCAAAAGCACTTATGTGGCTAAAGTGACTAAAGGTTAGTAGCTAAACTTTAGTAGGAGGAAACCAAACAGGCCCTTAATCTAACATTTTTCTAGTTACAATCGGGTAGAACAAGTGATGGTTTACAATCGGGTAGAACGAGTGATGCATTCAACCAGGCAACAGTGGCGGTGGCTCCTGGAACATCTTCGTAGGACACATTCACCACCATCGGTAGCCTTCACCGCTGCTTGCATACGGTCTGGATGGTAACACTTTCATCAATTTCTAAGCCTATGCTTTTTTACAAAGTTATGCACAATTTCCATTACCGCATCTGAAAGGGTTGCTTACAAAGCATGCTCCCAACCCTGTGTCTTTCTCCTCGCCCATAGTTCCTCATCGCCGCTCCTTGCTCACCAGTGTTGAACTGCGTGACTGCCCCTACTCAGTGGGGTGCAAGCCGCCACTCACCGTCGACAAGCTAGTACCCCACGGTGGTATGCCTCACTGGTAGGCCCCGCACAGATCCACCAGTGACTAGGCTGCTACTCATCACCGTCGTGGCCGCCAATCCCACAAGATCCAAAGGCAATGGTAATTCTTTTGCACTTCCCTCCATCTTTCTTAGATTTTTATTCCCCTCTTCACTCATCTAAGTACAAAATAGGCTTCCATCTATTTACTAAGGAGCTCACGATCCAATCTCCATAGGCGCTCCTTCTCTAATTCAGGCGACAGCACAACTGCTTCCATTACCGACCCTGGTCCACCAGATCTTAGTCAAGAACTAAAGATGGAGGAGGACCTCAACAAGAGGAACCAAGTGGCTGTCCTCATTAACCATGTCTTCATCCTCATCCTCCAATGCCTCACTGCCCGCACCTTGTGTAGCTACAAGTGTGTCTATCGCTACTAGAACTACCTTATCTCTAAATCCGAGTACCATAAGGAGCTGCCCTAGATTGTCGCTGGATTCTTCTATCATAGCTAGAAAGGCAAACACAAGTTCACCAGCATCAACGGTGAATACCCCTCCTTGACCTTCTTGCCCTTCCCCATTGAGGATGCTATGATCCCAGATTGCTGCCGTGGGCTCATCCTATGCTGGTGTGTTGGGTTTCGCTATGTTGTTTATAATCTGGTCACTAACAAATGGTGGTTACTGTCGAATAACAACCGTTCTTTTAGTTCAGCTCACTTGGGGTTCGATCTGATAGTCTCCTCGCACTTCCATGTGATTGAATATGGGAAAAAGAGGGCGAGTGAGTTCGTAGGTGTGAGCATCTACTCATATAAGAGTATAGCATGGATGTTTAAGGAATCTGAATGGGGCAAAGGTGTTGTATGCACATATTCGACAAGTGTGTTCCTTAATGGTTCTATGCACTGGCTGGAGTTGTCCTAGATAGCTGTTGTTGATATGCAGGGAAAGATATGGAGGAAAATTCGTAGTCCACGTGGTGAAGCAATCTCCATCCATGAAGCTCAGGGTCAGTTGTGTTTATGTACTGCTAGTATGTTCAGGAAGTATCAGCTTTCATTCTGGATCCTAGAAGACTATGGTACTGATAACTGGACACTAAAGCAAACGGTGACCATGCTGGAGATATTTGGATGGGACAATATTCAATTTGGTTACAATGTTTGCGATGCAGACTACAGAGTGATTGCAGTCCACCTAGAATGGAATTTTATTTTCCTTGTTGGTGACGATAAAAAACTGATCGCATATGACATGAACCTCAGAAAAGTTCTTGTCCTCCCTGCCCAGGTCATGCGGTATCATAGACCTACCTAGAGGCTACGTCCGGAGGGACCTCACTATCTTCCTTATGTTTCTTTATTCATGGAGAGCAGTAAAGTTGCATATGTTGTTCTTTCTTCAGGTAGGGAGTTGTTTTGATTCTATATACAGTCCAATTTTTCCTTGGTAACTAAAGAAATTGTTTGTTGAATATTATTAATGCTGCTGCTTTGTGTAGGTTATGGAGTCTGAGTGCTTTTGAACGATTTTCCTGCAATGGCTAAGGGAGGAAGAAGAGGGGTTCCATGATGCACTGGCTACCAAGCTAAAGGAAGTTTTGCCTTGCAAGCAGGAGTGCCAATCTGAAGAAGCGGAGCATATCTACCTTGTTTTTGTTATGTAAGTCTGTAGGGAGCAGAACCTTTATTCTCCTATCTATGTACCGCTTGTGTTAATTCTTGAGTTAACACAGTTGTTATGTTAGTGTCACTTCTTATTATAAAAAGTACTCTTCGTTGTGGACATGATGAATGGTGCATAATGATTATATCTGTATGGTGTGTGTTCAGTAAGTTATTAAGGCTCATCTGAATTAGTAAATAAATTATAAAAACCAGATGCAATTCTGTCACCATCAGATGTAAGG
The DNA here is from genome assembly GCF_019320115.1 of Miscanthus floridulus. Lineage (NCBI taxonomy): Eukaryota > Viridiplantae > Streptophyta > Magnoliopsida > Poales > Poaceae > Miscanthus > Miscanthus floridulus. The sequence continues at coordinate 176,610,377 of NC_089581.1, read as the reverse complement.
GCCATTGTCTGTTTTGTAATCACCGTCGTAACACTCGTCATTGGTGAAGCAGATGGACAACACCGTCGCTATTCGTCTCATGCGACAGGGGTCAATAGTGTATCACCGTCGAATCATACTGCAATGCGATGGTGACCATTACCAATGACTAGGCGGTTCATACGCTAAAGTGACGGTGATGTTCACCTCGACACAGACACGTCGGGCACCAAAGCAATGGTGAACACGCACTGTACACAATCGAGTCATTGTGCAAGGCGACTGTGATCATGATCATTGGTCAAAACGATGGTGTTAGTGTACACCCACACAGGCGGGTCATGGTACAACGTGACAAAAACAACGACCTGATCACGGACGGATCGTAAGCCAACATGGCAGTGTTAGTGTACATCAACACAAGCGGGTCATGCTCCAATGCAACAGAAACAACGACCTGATCACGGACGGATCATAAGCCAACACAGCCAGGTCATGCTCCAATGCGACGGAAGTAAGAACCTTATCACGGAGGAATCATAAACCAATACGGTGGTGTGAGTGTACATCGTAGACGGTCTCAGATAGCGACGGTGATGACTATGACTATCACTACCGAGAGCTTACTACTGAGGCCAAAATTGGACTGCGATGGGGGTTACATCATGGCTGTGAAAGATGCGAGTGCAGTACTGGTTTAAAAATATATGAAAAAGAAAAGAGACAGTGGTGTTGTTATGAACGACAACACAACTTTGAATCTTGAACGGAGGGTTTGGGGGCGTTCTAGTGTGCTATTTATTGTTTAAACTTGTTGGTATGATGATGTTGGTACTGAGGTTGGCTTGTGATCAGATGGTTTGCCTTCAGAGCGTGCTTAGCTCTTTTGCTTGATCATCGGTAAAGGCAAGTAAACGTGGCGCTGTGGTCCACATGATTTGGCTTTGTTGTTTGAATCGCCTCCACTAAATTTATAGTATCTCACACTAGTCATATAATCTAAAATTTGAAGTTATTTGCTTTACGTTGAAGTATATTGTTTCATATCTTGTGGTATTACTTTTGGATTATGAAATGTATGAAGTGTATACATTGCAACATTTGCATTTGTACTTTTTCCATTGATACGCATTTGAAGAAATTGTAGCTGAATTGGTACGGTAAGTACTGGTACAGCAACGCACGTTGATGAGCAATGTGGTTGCAGCCCTCACTCCCGCTCCTTGGGATGTGTGGATAGAAGTAAAATCATGCATTGCATTGCATCATTTGCATTGCACTTGGAAGTATATTTATATTACTATGAAGCAGCGGATGTCTATATTATTATGCGATTTAAATTTGATGCTTAATCGAATTGCGATTTAAATAACTTGGTTGGGGCAGTTTGCTTGCTGAGGCTTTCCATAAACCTCACACGCTTGTTCCCCCATCTTAGGTACATGAGCTTCAAGGATGTTTGGCAGGACGGGAGTAGCTGTATGAGTGCATACTTGTTGGCCTAAAGTTCAAACAAGCACATTTGTTATCACAAATTAGTTGGTTGTCAGAGGTTTTTTTTGTACGTTATATTAGACACCTTAGTTTTGCTAGTTGTCTTTGAAATTGGCTTTGTTTATGCCATCGTAGAGGACTTAATTTAATGTCCAACTTAGATGATGTTCGTTGCTTATGCGTTCTCTGATGATGTGTTCTTATTAGATTGTAGTAGCGTGGTAATACTCCAGAAGGAAATTTATGTTGTTGTTTTCTTCTGGGGTGTTACAAGGAATCACCTCGTTAGACCAACATTTACCAAGCTTATTACCCGGTGGTCTAGATGCATACATGACGCGATCTTAATGTTGGAAATTGCATAATTAATGGAAGCAGTGAAGGCGTCACGATGATGGAAAGTGCATCTTATTAAGAGTAGGAAGCTTATGTTTTGCAGCATGAATAATATTGTACCTCACCTTCAAAGAATGACAATGGTTAAGGATGGCCAAGGCAAAGAATACATCTAGAATCAATACGTACGTACCATAAATTTTAATTAGTCATTGAAAAATGTGTATTCTCTTAAAATGTAGCCATGATAAAATTGAAATTACATGGGAGATCCATGGACAATACAACATTTGTGTTGTTTGCCTTGCTCCTCGAATCCTTTTATTATACAAAGGCCTCTCAAATCTCTCGTTAGACACTTATTATGTATTCCGTCTCTCCTTTTCTTGTCTCCTCTCTTTTTTTAATAATAATAACATAGCAGAGCATAGCTCTAGCTATATATGGAGACGAAGAAGGATGATGGCGGCGGCGTCACAGCAGCACTAGTAGTAAAAAAATGGTTATTATGCATGCATGGATCAATGCATGCGTAATGCATTGCTTAGGAAGTTGCATGGCATCCAACCCAAGCCCCAGCCCAGACCAGTAGGTCTGCGTGTCGGCTTATTTGGCAGTGTAGGCGGTGTTGGGCTTCCAGTCTTCGGGGATGATGTCGTTGTAGACGCTCTTGGTGCCTCCCTCAGTGGTGATTTGGACGGTGACGGGGAACTTGAGCGGCTTGTCGCTGTCCTTCCTCCAGATGGCACCCCAGGAGTGTTTGAGGGGCTCGTACGCGTCGCCGCCCTTCTCCTTGATGTCAACCGCCACAATGTCGCCGTCGCCGTCGACGTACTTGACCAGCAATGCCAGGTAGTTGGGGTTGCATCCCTTCTCCACGTGGAAGGTGACCTTTTCGCCATACTTGCACTTGACCCGCCGGAACTGCATGTCGATGATGCCCGCCTTGCGCAGCTTCTCCTCCTCGCCCTTCTTGGCCATGGCGCCAAACGCCGTGCCAGCCAGGTCGAAGTGGTACGCGGCGATGGGCTCATAGTTCATGTCCGTGATGTACACCACCACGGGCTCACCGGAGCACTCGGCTAGCTTGTCGCACTTGATCTCGAAGCAGGAGCCGCAGCCGAGGCCATCCTTGAAGATGGGGACGTTGCCGCACGCGCCCATGCTGTTGAAGGGGGCCTTGTTCACATCCTTGTACCCGCACCCACCGCCGTTGTCGTCGGGGCCGGCGCCCGTCGGCTTGCCATACCACGTCGCCTTCGCTTCCAGCCAGTCGCTGCCGTAGCTGGCCGTGATGTTCTTGCCCGGGGGGACCTTGGGAGGACCGCACCAGGCGCCGCCCACCAGAAACGCCAGCGCCACCACCACCGTCACCTGCATCGACCTCGACATGATGATGGTCGTCGGTGGATGGTATGTAACTGCGATGCGATGAATGAGCAGCGGCCGGGGCACGTATATTTGTATTATGGCCGCGCGCATGCATGCATATGCGAGATAGCATGCATGGCCGAGCGAGCTTTGCTCTTGGCCGGTTGGTTCCATATGTCGGAGGCAGGTGACCACGGGCGGCCCTGCATGGCTGCACTTGTTCGTCTCGCCGCGATCCGAGGCAATGGTTTCCGTGTCCCCCTGCTGGTCTCGTCTTGGTTGGAATGCCGTACGTGGTCGTTAGTCGTTTTACACGTTGGACGTTTGCAGCAAACAATTGAGGTCTATTTGTGGCAAAAGCTCTCGATCCTCTAAAAATAGCTCTGGCGCCTAAGGACCTTAAACCTATTGCAAAAATATTTACCAAAACAGCTTCTTCTCTTTCTTTAGAATAAATAATCTATACTTAATAATAAATAGATAAAATTTCTCTCCACCTAAAATTTTGTCCGGCCCATTTTTGTAGCCAACGGCCCAATCCGACTGTGGTCGCACGCTCAATTGAATATGCCCACGCACCAGTATCCCCTTTCTCCGGCATGGCTCAACACGCCCGGTCTCTCCCTCCCCCGCTCCGTCTCTCTGCGCTCCGTCTCTCCGCCACGGCGTGCCGCGCCTCGTCTCTCCCTCCCCCGACGTCGGAGTTCGGGGAGGAGGATGAGAAAAAGAAATAGAAGGTAAGGAAGGGTTCTAGGTGAAAAAAAAATACAAGAGAGAAAGAAAAAGGTGTGAGGATCTAAATTGAATTTGAGAAACACAAGGATTCCAGATGTAAAAGTATAGCTCATGTTGGGTCTCTCACTGCTGGGCTGAAATCTGTCGCATAGACCGTTTGCGCTAGTAGACTCGGGCGAGCTGTGGCCCAAGTGCTCTCCCCTTTTCTTTTTTTTTTCGTTTCTCTTTTTTTTCTAGTAAACCAGAAAACTTGTAAATTATGTGTAACATAAAAAAACAAAAAATAGCAAAACTTTGAACTCCTCTTGATTAGGTCTGCACTTTATTAGTATAAAAGTATTTGGTGTAGTTATAGATCTATGTTTTGTTTCAAAAACTGATAAAGGATGTACTCATTTTGCAGTACGGTAATCTTCTATTAATGTGTAGAATCTATGGTAAAAATTTTATGTACATTCAACGCAAATTGACTGAGCACAGAGCACTCGAGGCCACACCATCACATGTGACAGGTCTACTCCGTGCAAATAGTGATGCAAGCGAGCTTAATAATCCTACAGGCGGCCCGCAAGATGTCACATCAGCCGCTTACAAAACTTGTGTATCTACATGCCTCAACCCTACGCTTGTCTTGCCACCACTGTGCAGAGGTGCCTCATTGCATCAGCGTCAGAAACATGCATTGATAGGAAGATCAAGATTCCATGGCTCGATGGCCACAGCGGCGAGGCGACCACGTGGTGTTCACGGAGTGCGATGCCATGGAGTAGCAGTGTAGAGCCAAGTTCGGCAACTGGGGCTCCAATCTCTGTAAGCTCAGTGGTCCTGCTACATGTGAAGCATCCCCCGTTAGGGCTAATGCCCACGATGAGGCTCTATATATCGGCAACCTGCTCGTCACCGGTGCACTAGGCGTGGTGCTGGCATTCCGACCACGCACACACCCTGTCCTGCATCACGCATTACACTAAAAGCAACAACGTTGTTGCACAGTGGAAGTACACATTCTGAAAGTATGGAGGAAGGATGTCATGCCCTGCATGAGCGAGCTAGAGGATTAATAGTAGCAGTGTTTGAGGAGGTCTACAAGGTGGAGGAGACGACCCACACATGCCTTGGGGTGTTCACACACTAAACAAAATTCAATGTTTTGATATAAACAATCATTTCTTTTACAACTAAATCTTCAGTTAAATAAAAATTATTATATGTTTTTACTAATCCCACTGCAACGCACGAGCAATTTTACTAGTATATATAAATGTTAATGGTACACTTATCCCTCTCTAACATTTCACTATTTGATGTCAGTTAGTAATATGAGTTCATTACTGAGGTAACCATGATTTTACCACTAAAAAATACGAGTATTTTCCTTCAGAATATTAGTATTTTCTTTGAGAAAAAAAAATTAATATATATCTACCCTTGTGTCTTTATCAATCCATCCGCGCTCTCTTGCTTATCAATAGATTGTTTCTTTCCTTTGCATGCCAGCAGCGGGCGGTAGGGGCAGAGCTATATTCATGATTGTGGGTGCGACCTAAAAGTCACACGAAGATTAAAAAAATAGTAGAAATAACTAACTTTTTTAATCATATTTGCACCCTCCTATCATACATCTTTGCATTCAAAAGTCAAGCACACCACTTTGGATTTGCTCAAGCTCCACACCTGGTGAACGGCGTGAGTAGGGGTGTTGGCTGCAGCCGATCAACCCTATTAATGTCGCGACTATAGAAGGGATTGCACGAAAGCGGCTTGAGGGAGGGCGCTGCTGCTGGCAGGGTTGTAGGACCGACTGTGTGAGGGAGGCCGCTAGAAGAAATATCCAGCTGTATATTCTGCGAGTAATGATCCACAACTGTGCTACAATGGCAACGCTAGCGCCCCTGCGACCCATTGCTGGAGGTTGATTTCGCAGAAGTTGTCTCTCAACGCTTCAATTGTTCGGTGAGTCCCCAATCTGCCCCCAGCTCGCTAGATTTTTTTTTTCTGGTGGTGAGTTTTGGGCGCTCTGCTGTGAGACTCAATGAGGAATCTGTTGGGCTCATCCTCCAATCATGTCTAGGAGGTTCAGCATCAGATTTTCGTGTTATCCATCTCTCTGGATGGATGTATCGGTTCAGTGTCTCTTGCAAATTTGTTGGACTCATGATTTACAAATCTAAGTATTTCATTTGCAAAATCTTTGCGGCCTACTTGGTTGACTGGAGTAAGGGTGGTCCTAATTGACTGGAGTAATTGGCAAAAGGACTATAATCTTTGGTTGACTGGAAAAGAAGCAGAATGGACCACTGTTGGTTCTAAATCCAAATCAAAATCTTGTCCACCTCAAGCAGCTCGCTCAGGCTCTAAACCTGTCTTGAGCTATGCTCAAGCACTATCCCTCGATCAAAGGAAAAAAAAATAAACCTGTTTTTCTCCGTCTCAATTTTCCTAATAATTATCAGGAAAATTTTATTAATCATCCTCGTTCAGATCCTGATGCTTACCTCCGACCGCCTACGCCTAGGCAACCTGGCAAGCGTGTTCTTCGCTGGGAACCCAAATTTACGCCTATTAATTCAACGGTGAAATCTATGGCGGTTCCTCAGCCTTTTTTGAATTCAAAATCTCAACTGGTTGGACATGAAGCAGGTGGGCCGGTCAGCAAAGGAAAGGAGCTCACTAAGGCCCAACCCATCTATTCCAGGTGCCTCCGCTCAGGTCATTTGGGGAAAGAATGCAAAAAATATGGTGAGATGTCACAGCGAATTATGGCCACAAATCAAATAGTTGCCTATCTAAGGCCCGTCACAAGCGCATCTTCCGGCCCAAATCAAAGGAAGGGGAAGGGTCACCTGAAGACAAGAATAAACCCCCCCCCCCCCTCCCTCCACCGGCTGCATTCACTCTAGTGTTGCGTCTCCACACCAAACAACAGTAGAAACCTCTTCCTCGGAGTGCACGATGGCAAACTTCGCCGTCGATCCTCGTCCTCATGTGCCGGAGGGTTTCACCCTGGAGGACCCCCCGATGCACCCACCTCTGCGGCATGAAGTCATCCTCACTGGTTGTTACTCCCTCGCCAATGAAGATATGGCGATCGTCAAGCTTGAGCCCCCCGTCAACAAGGATGATTTTGATCTGTGTTGACGGTCACTAACATCGATTATAGACCATCGACATAACCTATATTTATACTTAATTCTATCACCATACATAGGTATAGGGGTTTAAACTAATAAATTTCATGAGTTTTGGAGAATCCGTGTTTTCAGCAGGGTTTTCCATAAAACCATCAAAGGGGGACCTATTCGTCAAAGGAAATCGGGTAATTCCGCAGCATAACCAGCGTGGCACCGCCTGGCGCGGCCTCAGACAGCCTAATCCGGCAGAACTGCTCAGCCAGGTCCCTCCACATCTCATTGTCAAGGATCCCACTGACCGGTAGACCCTCCAACAGCAGCCCAAAAAGTAGGGCAACATCCTGACCATTTCGCCGAAGGGAAGGTGGAAGGTGTGGGTCTCCCACCTCCGTCGGTCCACGGTAGCCGTGAGCAGTGGACCGTCTAGGTCAGGTAGCTCGGAATTGACTATGCGGGCAAAGCTCATGGAAGCGAGCATGCCGTATATATGTATGGTGCATCCCGCTCGTCCCAGAGGTGCGACGTGCGGGTCCATGGCCTCAAGGGGCCCAGGGTGGCAGCGGGTCAACATCCGTCAATAGGCGAGCTCAGTGCTTGTTGTCGTAGAACCACTCAAGCATGGGATACATTGGATGTTGCGCCATCCCGGTTCACAAAGACATAGAAATAGTTAGAAAAAATATTATAATAAATAAAATGCATTGCAATATCAAGAACATAAATATACAATAGTTAAAGCAAGTGTAATGGAAACTTAGGCCTTATTTAAATCCAAGGCGTAAAGTTTTAGGGTGTCATATCGGGTGTCACATGGGGTATTCGGATACTAATAAAAAAACAAATTACAGAATCCGTCAGTAATCCACGAGACGAATTTATTAAGCCTAATTAATCCATTATTAGCACATGTGCACTATAGCACCACATTGTCAAATCATTGATTAATTAGGTTTTAAAAGATTCGTCTCGCAAATTAGTCGCAAACTGTGCAATTAATTATTTTTTAGTCTATATTTAATATTTTGTCTAAACATTCAATATGATAGTGAGTAAACTTTAGAGGGAGGAACTAAATAAGACCTCACTACTAGGGATACATAGCCCTTTAAACCAAGTAGTTGACCCGCACTACGTATATCTGCTCATTTGTACGCGTATGGGTTCCCAAATTACCAAATATTTGGACCACGAATCAATACAGACACCGAAATATAGCTATTTGCATCCACGAGCAGCGACGGAGCACGGCACAAAATCAAGGGGGGGAGGGCTTGACAAAAACACAAGTGAAATACGTTGACATAAGAAATAAAACAATATATACTATAATAAATTTAACTAATCACATTTCAAGTGACTACAGAGACTATCAGACTACTCTTAAACAAGTTATGGATTAAAACTAGCTAGTTATATATATTTATAGTTGGGTCACATTTCACAAAATGCAAGTCACCACAAACTATTAAACAAGCCAAGCCAAAATGTGTCCAACGTCATAGGACTATCAAATCCTAAAAGTCTGCTCTTCTGTTCTTTAGATCCTTGAAATATGAGATTATATCATCATATGTGTAGTGTTCTATAATTTCACCTTCGACCTGAACAAGCAAACTGTTGGCAAGGTATTGATCTTCTATCTTGTTGCGCAGCCTTGTCTTGACGATCTTCAAGATAGAGAAAATACGTTCTGCAGTAGCTGTTGAAACTGGGAGAGTAACAAGCAAACGGATCAATCTATCAACCAAGTTAAAGATTCTATGTTGTCCTGTCTTAACAAAGCCTCGACATAGGTCCACCAAGGTAGAAATATTTTTCATGTCTTCATTGGTAGAAGCATCAATAATAAAATGGTTTAGCTGACGCTCTAACCCAATCATTTCTTGCTGATTGAAATCCAACGGGTAGTACTTCTCAACCATTCTACATATCTCTATTGTTTGGAAATCTGCAAATCCATTTCTTTGTACAAGTGTAACACTAATGGACAAAAGATCCATCACCTTCTCATTGAACTTCAAGTTTAATTCAACCAACTGGGTATCAATGGTTGCACGAAATATCTCCACTCGATAGTAGCGCTCCTTAGTAAAATGTTCAGGTTGACGACGAGCACGGCCACCACGCAAAATGTATGTTTCTTCCATATTTGGAATAAGAATGTCATGTTTCATGCAAAACTCAACAACTTGACAAAAAAAGTTTCCCATCCATCATCAGATCTTATTTTCTTAAGAAGTACTTTTGTGGTTTGCACAAGGCGAATAACATTTACTATATCTTGCGATTTCTTTTGTAAAGCTTGGCCAAGTTGTTCAGTTATTTCTAACATTTTCCTCATCATACACAGCACAAACACAAACTCAAATGATGTCAAGTACCTGAAAGAAGTATCTCCATCAGCACGGTTTGCACCTGCTGTTGAGTCGGTGGCTAGATTCTGCAGAACTGAACTTACTGCTTTAAACATGTTCATAAGGCTGGAAATAGAGCCTAGGTGAGAACCCCACCTAGTATCTCCTAGACGTCTCAATGAACGGATTTGGTTTTCTCCTTGACCTGTCTCGAGCTCATCAACAGCAAGCAAGCGTGCAAGTTCAACCATTTGGGCATCATGAAGCTCATCATGACGCTTTGATGATGAATCAACCGTGATTACAATAAAGAGAAGCTGCTGAAAAAAGTGGGTAACAGGAACCACATCCTTTGCTGCAGCGACAAGAGCAAGTTGCAAGCGATGTGCATAGCAATGGACATAATATGCATAAGGACATTCTCTAAGAAAAAGTGCTTGCAGTCCATTCAACTCTCCCTTCATATTGCTTGCACCGTCATACCCTTGGCCACGAAGGTTTTGGATGTTAAAGCCATATTTAGACAGTACAATACATAGTTCCTCTTTTAATGTCAATGCTTTGGTGTTCTTTACATGTATCAAGTCAAAGAACTGTTCTTGTAAAACACCATTTATATCAATAAATCTGAAAACAAGTGCCATTTGCTCTCTCTTTGCCACATCACATGTTTCATCCACAAGAATAGAGAACTTGGCATCACCAATTTCTTCATGGATATGCTTCCTGACTTTCATTGCAAAAATACTTAAAATCTCTTTTTGAATATCTGGTGAGGTGTATTTGCAATATTTTGGGGCATTCTCTAAAATTACACTTGCAATTTTAGGATTGAACTCTGCAAGAAGCTTTAGCATTTCAATAAAGTTACCTCTGTTTTTTGACTGAGGTCTCTCATCACGACCTCTAAAAGCACATGACTGAAATGTTAGCCACTTAACAGCCGCTATTGATGTTCTCAGACATAGACGATTTCTTTCCTTCTCCCTGTCAGTTGCCTCTTCCAAAATATTTTCTATATGATTTGGCTGATTCAGTATAGCTTGACATTCTCTTACTGCATTATTGTGTTGTGAGCAAGGTGTGGATCCGACATGAACTAAGAAGCCACACTTTTTCCCATCATTAACTTTCTTCCAATTATCGAAACCTTGTGCTGTAAAGACATCAAAACCACCTCGCTTCTTTATATTTTTGCTACAAAGGAAGCAGAAAAAACAATATGCACGGCCACTGCTCTCGGAATATTCCAACCAAGACGGAAATTGACTGAACCAAATATAATTGAAACGGTGTTGATGCCCTTAGGGTCCAGAAGGCTTGTATTTCTTCAATAATGGTTGCATGGGACCTAACTACAAGTATGCTCGCCACACTTGATCTCTTTGGTCATTTGGATATTGCCAAATTTGTGGACGCAATGCAGGATCTCTCTCCAAGAATTCAATGCCTCGAAACATGATGTGTTCATTTCTTTGATTTTCTTCTTCCTCAGCATCGGCTCCTTCCGTATCTTCTTCTTCTGCTATTCCAAATGCTTCTTCCTGGACTTCTTGTCTTTGTGTTTGTGGCTCTGAATCATCTAACTCATTTGCAACTGCAGCTTCTTGTTCTCCTTGCCTCAGCTGATCCAATTCATCTAACTGAGCTGTTGCTGCTTCCTCATTTCCTTCTTGCCTTTGGGGTTCCAAATCACCTAGCTGAAGTATTGGAGGAGCTTGATCTTCCTCTTCCCCAACATCTGATTCATCTCGTTTTCTTTTGTAAAAAGATTGGAGAGACACAGTTTTCATGCGAACCATTGTTGCTACCTAATAAAAAAATTGCATCCAATTATTTTTTATTTCAATCAAGCATCTAGCAAAACCACCTGAAAAAGAAATAGAGCATCTCCGGTCAAATGTAAAGATGGCAACGGGGACCCGATACCCGACGGGTATTTGATCCATTAGGGGACGGGGATGGGATCATATCTTTACCCGCGGGCATCTAGATGGGCAAGAATCCATACCCGACGGGTATAGCGGGTACGAGAACGTTCCCTGTTTATCCGTCCCCGTTACCCGTTGGAGAACCCTACTATTTGAGCTATCATGCGAGTATTAGGCTCAAAGAAGCTCAACATAGGTATTTTGGTCCAAATCTGAATAGTCATATATATAGTTTGTGTGTTCTAGGAACCCTCGCTTAATTTTTTCTCACCATCTCCGTCAGCAGCACAAGCACGCATGTCTTACGAGCGCTCGTGCCCCTCGCTTCCTCAGTTCGGTCTCTCTGCCACCTTTGCTTGTCCTCCTCGCAACCTCACTCATTCTCCTCGGCATCTCCGAGACTCCGACACTTATACCCGGGTGAAGAAGAAACGTCTCCGATTGCAAAGCTGCGACCCCAAGTGTCCTTGTTTATCGGGTATGCAGTACCCGTCGGGTATCTGTTACCCGACCGATACCCGACGGGTACGGGGATGGGCAAGAATCTATACCCGAGACAGTTAATGGGGATGGGGACGGGATAAATTCTCCATAGCGGGGAAGAGAACGTTCCGGCGATACCCGATGGGTATATACCCGTTGCCATCCTTAGTCAAATGCTCAGGGTATTCGTAAGGCACGGGACCAAGCCACCGCGGCCGATTTATGCCGTACCAAAAGGCAAAAGCTGCAATCGTTGCTACTTAGCTACAGCTCAGACAAGTCAAATGTTGTTTACCCTTTCTAATGAAGCAAATACGACGCACTGGGGACTGCACCTGTTGTTACGGGTGCCGCGCGCGGCAGCGCGAAGAGCGTCAGCCTCGGCAGCTGCGGCGGCCTTCCTGTCCTCGAGGCGGCGGCGGAGGCGGGCGCCCAGGGGGCTGTTGGCGAGGGTCTTGACGGGCTGACGGCGGTGAAGGCCTGAAGGGGATGGCGGAAGAGTCACCGAGTCAGGCGGCTCAGCTATTCTGCATTTCTGCTCTCGTTGTTGGGCTCCGGCTATTGGGCTTCGTGGGCTGAACAATATTTAAGAATTTTGTTTTGGACAAGGGGGGAGCCCATTTTGGCCTCCATTGTGCTCCGTCCGTGTCCACAAGGCTTAATATGCGACGAGCAAGGTAACGTGACGTGCAGGGTTTTGTCTTCCCCTTATTTGTCAGACATGTGTGGAGTTGAACCACTTTCCTACACTAACTAAATGTAACCTGAAACTAAAAATACTTACTAAAATTTCTAACATACATGATAGCATAAACATAGGGAGATGTACACGTACAAATCGAGGGCAAAACCTTGACACAAGTTTCTAAACGTAATTGATCTACCCTAAACTACTTTGCATAGCCACCCAAAATCAAAATTTTCTTCAAACCCTAGCTAGCGAGACTATACTTCAAATCAACCATGGAAAAAAGGAAAGGAGAGGGAGAATACCTTGCCTACCTCGAACAAATCCCAAATCACCCTGCCTCGCCGCGCCAGACGGGGACACGGGGTGGCGCGGCCGACTTGGTGGTGCCACGACAAGCTGGCCACTCCGCAACGGCCCCGTTCGGCTTACCCCATATTCGGCTTGTTCAGCTTCTTTTTTTAGTCGGAACAGTGTTTTTCTCTCACAACAATTCAGCCAGAACAGTGTTTTTCAGCCAGTTTCAGTCAAAATTCTGCCAGCCGAACGGGGCCGCCAGCCAGTTTGCCACGGCAGGACAGTTTGGCCACAACAGGGAGATTGGGGCAGCCAAATGAGTTAATTTTTAAAATAAATTTTCAGTGAGGTTATTTTTTTAAAAATATTTTAAAAAGGATTTAAAATATATAAAAAAACCCTTGTCATGCAAGTAGAACAAAGACAGACAGAAAGTAATTGAAAGCTCTTATATACCCTTATTTCATTCTCTTTGGTCGTTATTCATAGACGGGAAAGAAGGCAAGAAGCTGTCAGAAGCCTCCTTGCTTCATTTTCACACGAGTCCCAGGTAAGGATGGCAACAGGGATGTACTCATCGGGTATCGCCGGAACGTTCTCTTCCTCACTACGAAGAATTCATCCTGTCCCCGTCCCCGTTAACTATCTTAGGTATAGATTCTTGCCTATTCCCATACCCATCGGACATCGGTCGAGTAACAGATACCCGACGGGTACTACATACCCGATAAAGAAGGACACTTGGGGTCGTAACTTTACAATCAGAGACGTTTCTTCTTCACCCGGATATAAGTGTCGGAGTCTCGGAAATGAAGCAAGGTTGCGAGGAGGATAAGCAAAGGTGGCAGAGAGACTAAACTGAGAAAGCGAAAGGCACGAGCGCTCGTGAGGAGGCACGCTTGTGCTGCTGATGGAGATGATAAGAAAAAATTGAACTAGGATTCCTAGAACACATAAAATATATATATGATTGTTCAGATTTGAACTAAAATAACTATGTTGAGCTTCTTTGGGCCTAATACTCACATAACAGCTCAAATAGTCGGGTTGCCCAACGAGTAACAGGGACGGGTAAACAAGGAACGTTCCCGTACCCTCTATACCCGTCGGAGATGCATTCTTACCCATTTAGATACCTACGGATAAAGATATAATCATATCCCCGTCCCCTAATGGATCAAATACCCATTGGATATCGGGCCACGTTGCCATCTTTAGGCTCCCAGCGCAGTAATAATAAGGTATGGTACATTCCAAGTTTCCAACCCAGGTAAGGTCAGCAAACCAGCCAAACAACGCCACATTTTTTATGTGCACCACAATAGAGTGGATCAACGGAATTTCATGGATATCTGTAACACTCCAACAGCCAACACCACTCCCTCTCCCCCAATTCAGGAAAATTGGCAACATAGCGGGGGGGGGGGGGGGGGGGGGGGGGGGGGGGGGGATGAGTCAAGACAGACCTCTAATCCTCCCTTGCCAAAGAAAAAACACTTCTTTTTCCTTGAGTCCTGACCATGCTATGCTTCATCCCAACTAGGCGGCCTCCTTCCCCAGAAAATGGCCAAGGGAAGTTGCGCATGTCAGCATGCTTGGTTCGAGTTACCAAGGCGTTCCGACACAGGAGCCAAGTGGCATGTTTGGTCTTTACTCTCTTCCAAGCTGTATGTCCACAAATATCCCTTGCTTCTGCCTTCTGATCCTGCCAGCTTAACACTCACCTGTGATTAAACCCTGCAAATTGCCAAACAAGATTAAATATGTCAATGGATTTCCCTCAAAAGATAGTTTGGACCATTCACAGCTGGATGAAACACAATGCCTAAGCTCCTTTGTATATTCTTTTAAAGTACCATCCCAATCATGTTACACACTGATGATACTGATATCGCTCAGAGAAAAGGCCAATATGTCAGATTAGTAGGAACACAGAAAAAAAGGTCACCAAGTTCACCTTCCACTTTAATAATAAGTTAAGTCATTAAGCCTAGAGTGCGGTGATTCCATCTAAGCTCCTTTGTATATTCTTTTGAAGTACCCTCCCAATCATGTTACACAATGATGATACTGACATCGCTCAGAGAAGAGGCCAATATGTCAGATTAGTAGGAACATAGAAAACAACGTCACCAAGTTCACCTTCCACTTTAATAAGTTAAGTCATTAAGCCTAGAGTGCGGTGATTCCATTCCACCAACAAATAAATTTGGTAAGAGAGCCTTCTTGTACTAATTAATAAATAAAAAACTAGGTGAAAGAAACAGGGTACTCACTACAGGAATACAGGATACATCTTAAAACAATCAATAGACTATTTGAGTGAAACACAAGACAGCCCTGAAGGAAACAATTTGAGTTAATACTAGCAGTTCTAAATGCTAAGCCCTGTACATGTGCCACTATATGCTAGTTCGTAATAACAGGACACATGCAAATCAAAGAACATTTTGCTACTAGTTAAAATTTTGATACAAGGCCTGCATTTTCTCTGATAAATCACCCTCCCCAAACTCCCCCTATGAATTTTTCACTAATCACTACTATAGTACCAGAATCCTCATCAAGGAAATTATATATGGGAAAACATACCAGGAAACCTCTGCACAGAACCGTTACCACCAATATGTGAATCATTCCAAACTGAATTCAACCTCCTTGCAAAGTCCTCAACTTCTCTGCATGTTAAAAACAAACCTTGTAGTTATTTCAGGCCACAGCACTACCGCACTATGCCTAGAGTAGATAATGGGCACATGCCACAATCCAAGTAAAATTCAAACTGAGTTTCATGGATTGTGGTACTTGACACAATATTAAGCAACAATTCTGAACTCAACTTATGTTCTTCACATCTCAGCATAGAAACCTCTATGAACTATCATTTCACGGACAACTACATGTTTTGTGAATTAAGAAACAGACTAGTAGGCACAAAATAAAGCTAACTAAAAAGTTCACTTCCGAAGAAAAAAAACAAGTTGACACATCAAAAGAAAAACAAGCTAAGAGTCTACATGCATACAGCAATGACATATCTCATATTCTCACCTATCAAGCTCTTCTTTCATTGCAGGATCAAGTCCATCATCGAGGTCAGCATCTTCAAAGGGGTACTCGACATCATCTTGCATATCTGGATTCTGGCATGGAAGTCTAGAAACATTACTGCTATCCACTTTGCATGGAACCACACAAGCAGCTCCCTCCTGAACTCCCCAGATAGATCATGTAAGAAATACATATTCTATATGGAATACACAGTACCGGAAATAGTTGGGAAATCTAACCGCATTTGCAGGCTCAGAGTCAGCTTTTGGGGGGTTCTTAGCATGATCCTTCCTTCTTTTATTCTTTTTCTTACTCTTGGTAGCTTTCCCACCTCCTGAACCTGTCAAATGGTTATATGGAGGCTAAGAATATTTTTATTTAAACAAACAAAACACTAATTAAACAAATGTTGCAGCCTTTGACTTTGGTTCAACGTGAAACAATGATGAAAATCAACCAACAACCAAGGTAACAGATAGTCAATATTACAAAAGAACAGAATCTAAGTAAAATTGACCAAAATCTGGCCTCAGTAGAAGGTTAGATATAAGTCATCTAAAGAGTTTCAGATACAAACAGTGAACAGAATAACAAAAGTCATATAGTCAATATAACTCACTGTAGTTATACCTCCATCCCCATTAATAAAACAAAGTAACTCATCCAAAGATCTCTCATCTTTTTGCTCTTTTTGTACTTGAACAGCCTGAAATACAGTGAACTTCAGATTTTAACATAAAACATGAACACCACTGAGTTAAATCGAAAAATGTTGCTGAACACAACATGTATAATCCATCATAGTTACCTTCGGCTTCTGGCGCTCATGGCGCTCCTGGAGCTCTTTCCGCTTCTTCGCATACAATCGGTTCAATAGGCGAATCCTAGGATCATCATTTATATTTTTTAGGGGCTCCAATTTCTCTTCCTGAGGGCATGTAAGTTTTGACAATAAGTATTTAATAATTCCATATCTAAAACTATAGAATGCACTCTAACCTCTGTTAAGTCATCTGGTAAATGGAAAATGTCACGAATTTCCTCAGGTGTCTTTCCTTCAATAATTCGAGCAAGAGCTCGACTAGTAAGATCAACAAGTGGCTTTAACTGTAGACTATCAGCTGCAGAAGTCAATTCGCAGAGTCTTTCTGTTTCTATCCTAACAAACTTTTCATCAAAGGACTTCCGCTCCTGCATAGTGTATATAAGGGGGAAAAAACCTAAGATTTTTTTTTTTGACTGAAACCGTATGTAGACTCAACAAGTGAAATGTACAGGAAAATTTATAAATTGTAGCATACCTTGTTTGAGCGCCCAGTGACCTGATGAAACCGGCAGTAGTCAAGAATCAAACTCAAACTGGCTGGATTAACTCTTTGTGGGAGAGTAATAGCATGATTTTTGGACGACCCTGTGCCATTTTTCACAATTTCCCGACATATCATGGGGCAGAATATCGCAACCTCCTCGTCCACTTGCTGTATGGAACCATCAAAGCACTGAAGCCAAATATAAGCCTTCAACGCCTGTTATAGTTCACCACCAAATAAGCTCAAGATAGGCTGAATATAACCACATAAAATTGGAAAGTAACTGTCTCCTAATTAACAGGGGGGGGGGGGGGGGGGGGGGGAGTTGCAGCTGAGAAAGGCGCAGGGAACTGTACCTCTGGTTTAATTACTGCTAACTCGCTCTCCGACATTATTGTCAAACGCCAGCGAAAAAATGATTATGGCACCGCTAAAGATAGATGAGAATTTACAATGACTCCTTTCTATGTGTAACAGCACCAGTTGATCCAATGTCCAACAAATGAAACGATCAAAATTTATCCTGTAGAAGAAATCAGGGTATCCCACAATTATCTCATTTGCCATCAAATCAACAAGTGTCGCCTATTTGTAATCTAGACTGATGGAATAAACTTTGGCTTCAACGGAACAGTTCAATTGTAATCTCTTTACCCGGTTAACCTAGAGTAGAGATGCATGAGTAAAGGAATATCAGATCAACAGTAAAGCATGAATGACATGTTCCGAAAAAGCATGGGATGGATGAACAGTCAGAAAAACAAAAGGGGAGATCTGACACGAGAGCAGAATATGTAAGAGGTAACTGAAGACACAGAATAATCAATTTCAACTACAGGGGAAGTTGCAAGTACTACCCTGTTCGCTTTGCGGAAAAGCCATGGCTGAAGGTACTGTTCGCTGATTTGTTATGGGAGGAAAACACTATTCGTTCGCCCAAAAATCACATGATGTAGATGAACAGGATGCCAACCTTAAAAGTCCAGGTACAGAAGGACACACAGTGAGCACATTCAGCTTGATGGAGCCGATTGGCAATCCATCACACATGAATAACAAACATGTACCAGAAGGCCATTGTTGGACTCATCAAAAGAAATAATCATTTTACCCTGGTGAGTTAATAATTACCAGTCTTTGCACCCTATCGTGACAGATGATCCGGAAACATGAACAGTGACCACCGAAATGGTACCCAGCAACGAAATATCACATGGCCTAAAGAATTGAGCCAGAGATAGGTCCGCAAGGAGCCTATCTGTTCCAGAAACCAAGGGACCCGAACCCAGACAGCCTCCAGCCGTGGCTTGTTCCAACCATTCACGCCCAGCGCAGGCGGAAACAGGAGAAAGGCAGGCAGGTGCGCACAGGTAATCCCAAGCCCGTTGCAGCGAAATGGGGTTAAAGTTAAACCCAATCAAAGGTCGAGGCTGCGGGCGCACACCCTACCCGGATTGCGCGTCAGGGAGCCCACCCGGGACGGCGAGGCCGGGCAAAACCCTAGCCCAGACTCTCCGCCGCCCGGGAAACGCAGGAAGGAGGAGATTGGCCGTTTGGGGACGTACCTCCGGTGGGCGGGCTGGCGGGCGAGCGCGAATGGAATGGAGCCACGCGCTCCCGGATGTAGTGGGCGAGGGAGCAGCGCTGCCGCTTCTCAGTAGAGAGCCCCGGCGGCGAGGAAAGGCGTGGTTTTTTTGTAACAAACATGTACCAGAAGGCCATTGTTGGACTCATCAAAAGAAATAATCATTTTACCCTGGTGAGTTAATAATTACCAGTCTTTGCACCCTATCGTGACAGATGATCCGGAAACATGAACAGTGACCACCGAAATGGTACCCAGCAACGAAATATCACATGGCCTAAAGAATTGAGCCAGAGATAGGTCCGCAAGGAGCCTATCTGTTCCAGAAACCAAGGGACCCGAACCCAGACAGCCTCCAGCCGTGGCTTGTTCCAACCATTCACGCCCAGCGCAGGCGGAAACAGGAGAAAGGCAGGCAGGTGCGCACAGGTAATCCCAAGCCCGTTGCAGCGAAATGGGGTTAAAGTTAAACCCAATCAAAGGTCGAGGCTGCGGGCGCACACCCTACCCGCATTGCGCGTCAGGGAGCCCACCCGGGACGGCGAGGCCGGGCAAAACCCTAGCCCAGACTCTCCGCCGCCCGGGAAACGCAGGAAGGAAGAGGTTGGCCGTTTGGGGACGTACCTCCGGTGGGCGGGTTGGCGGGCGAGTGCGAATGGAATGGAGCCACGCGCTCCCGGATGTAGTGGGCGAGGGAGCGGCGCTGCGGCTTCTCAGTAGAGAGCCCCGGCGGCGAGAGTAGAGAGCCCCGGCGGCGAGGAAAGGCGTGGTTTTTTTGGTTGGTGGGCGTCCGCCAGCGGTTTCTTTGGTTTTGAGTTGCTGTGGAGAGGAGAGGGGAGTCGTCCTTATCTATCGTCTCCCACTCCCTCCTGGCCTGCTGGCTCGTCCTCCAGTGGACCGGGCCGATATGGGCCCATTCTTCCCCTACTAGGCCAGCCCAGGCACCGATATGGGCTGAATTTTTTGACTTGTGCATTGTTGTCATTGGACCTCGAGTTGCTTGGTTGGTTGGCCCGTCTGCTCGGCCTCGCCGTCGTGTCTTGTGACGGAAACGGAAGGAGGAGCGGGGACGGACGGGACTAGCGCGGCGCGCACATGGGCATGGCGTCGTCGGATGATATGGCCATGGCGGACCTGGTGAGTGCCCTCCGCCGGTTCGGTTGCGCGGGGCCGTTGGTCCAGCCATCGCGATGTGTGATTGTGATGCCTGGTCTTGTTGCAAAATTGCAAATGCGTGCAGGAGACGGGGGAGGAGGAGGAGGTGCTGCGCCGGCTAGGCACGGCGGAGGAGGCGGGCCTCACCGACAACGAGGCTGCGCGACGCCTCCGCCTCCACGGCCCCAACGTCGTCGTCCTCTCGCACCACGTACGTCTCCACTCTGGATCCCTCCTCCCGCACGTCGTGTCGATTCCTCCGCCATTTCCTGCCTTCACTTCTTCCACATAACCATATGCTCCTTACTAATCAATTCGTTTCTCTTTTACGTACTTGGGGATCATTTGGCACCATTCAGTAATATAAATGCCCTTTCCACAGCTCATAAGAACCAGATAAGAAATTGCTTAGCTCAGGTGCTGAATGTTTGGTAACAGGACAATGCCAAAAACACTCATCTTCATTTTGCATGACAGACAGTTTCTAAACACTAATCTTCATTTTGCATGACAGACACAGTTTCTATCTCCTTTAATTTCACTGGATGAGCTGTTTCTATTACCCTTTGATGATTAAACTGGAACCAACTACACATATTGCTAGTCTCATTATCTGACCATCTCGTCTTTCATTGTAGTATTATGGTATAATAACTGCTACACAGTTCGGGACAAAACAAGTTCCCGTTATGATTATTTGGGTTTTTTAACATCTGATAAACTGAAACTGACGCTGCAGGAGGGCAGCATGCTTCAAAGATTCTTGACGGCGCTCTTCTCGCTCTGGGGATGGGATCATGTCTTCCCCAAGTACAATAACATGGTCCGGATCATACTTAACTCCATGTCGTGGATTACAGTACTGACTGCAATGGTGTCTCTTGCCATCACCTCAGCTGGCCAAAGATCATGCGAGTTGGCCATCGTAATTTTCATAGTAGCTACAAGCCTCATAGCATGCTTTATTGCAAAGCTTGTGTTAGAGTATGCTAAGGCTCCACTGGAGACCAAGGCCCACGCACCAAGGGCCAAGGTTCTGAGAGATGGGAGGTGGAGAGATGTACATGCAGCAAATCTGGTCCCAGGGGATATCATATTTCTCAAGGTTGGGGACATCGTCCCAGCCAATGCTCGCGTACTTCGGTTTCAGAAAATCGACACAATGACTTGCTGGGCCAAAAGGTCTGTTGATTGTGCGCATGGCTTCCTCATATACTATGCTTGGACTGTTTCCTGTGGCCAAGGAACTGCTGTTGTCATTGCAACTGGCCGTGGCATTCCTAGAAGCACACTGCGGCTCTACCCACAACGTTATGCTCGACCTGGGCAGCTTAAAGAAGGAGTCATGCTTGCTGGCTGCTTTTGTGCTTCCCTGGTACTTGTTGGCACTATTGCTGAGATAGTATTAAGCTCTTTGTTCCAGAAACAAAACTGCAGTGGCATACCACTCAACGCCCATTTTATGCCATTGATTGGTGGAATTCCGATGCCAATGCCTGCTTTTCTCTACTTGGCATTGGCATTGGGATCTGTGAGGCTTTGTTTTCTGGGTATTGCTAGCCGAGGGACAGTTGCACTTGAAGATCTAGCAAGTATGGATGTAATCCTCTTCAACATGACTGGTACTTTAACTTGTAATCAGCCCTGTTTTGTCCGGGACAAGATTGAGATGTTTGCAGATGGTGTTAATAAAGACCGTGCCATAATTTTAGCTGCACGGGCGTCGAGATCTCAACATGAGTTGTACATCGAACCAATTGATGCAGCTATCCTACGCCTCCTTGATGATCCAGAGCAGGTTGCTTTCTCTAACTAAGCAGAGTTTTAATTCGCCTCTGTGCTTCTTTTAAATAAAGATGCATACGATTTGTAGGCACGATTTGGTGTTGAAGTCTTAGAGCACCATGCCTGTTTCTTTGTTGCACTGAAGCTGATGTTCCAGACTACATACATCGATGAAAGCAATGGGTCCAAGTGCTGCGTATTCAAAGGTGATCCTGCAAAGGCAAGTTGCTGTTGCAATTTCACACATACCGTCGCACTTACAGGGACAGACATGCATGCGAGTTCCTCCAACATCTCACTGCACATACAAACATGCATTCATGCAGTTGCATGTATTTTGTTTGTAGAGCGTATCTCTTAGTCATTATCTGTTTTCATGCTATAGGTTGCTCATCAATGTGGCTGCAGCAAAGAAGTTAAAGAGAAAATAAGCATGATAATGGATGAACTTGCTCTTGATGGATATCAGGCCATAGCTGTAGGACATCAAGTAGGCAATTCGATTTCACATTAGCATGCTTTAACTCGATCTATATTTATTTAGTTTGTTTTGCTTTCCTCCAGGTAGACTCATGTTGGGAGTTTATTGCCCTTCTGCCTTACACAGATGACCTTAGAAGTGATAGTGCTGATGCTATTGATAGCCTTATCTATCTGGGTTTAGATATAAGAGTCCTCACAGGTGATTCTGTTGTGCATATCCTGCTGTCGAGATTTCTGCTATTGTAATTTTCTCTGATAAACATGTCTTCGTCATATATATATTCTTTTGTCCTCTCTACAGAGAGCCCATTGTCGACCACAAAGCAGGTTTGTGGAAAGCTTGGAAAACTAGGCACCAATGTGGTACCTGCACATTCAGTGTTTGAGTTAGCTCGCAATAACATTGAAGTCCATTCAAACATCAACGGGATTTCTGATCTCTTTCCAGGTCTATCCTTATCTTCTATGTCCTCCTGGCAAAGGTTTTTTTTCTGCAAGAAGTTCTTGTTTACCATTTTGCTATCTTGATATGTTAGGACAGAGGACAAAAGCGATATAGTAAGAAGACTAAGAAATTTCGGTTGTCATTGTGCAATGGTTGGGTATGAATTTCTTGATCATGATGCCATAGGAGAAAGCCATATTGGAATTTCAGTTGCTGATGCAACTGATTACACAAAAAGTGAATCTGATCTTGTTTTGACTCGGACTGCGCTGATACCTGTTTCTTCGGCTGTACAAATCAGTAGGAAGATTTGTCAGATGATGAGAAGCTACACTGTAGGTCATTCTGTTGCATTTAGAGGCTTGATTTCTGACAAGATGTTTTGTATCTCGATCATGATAAATTAATATTAACTTGCAGTATGTTGCTGTTTCTGCAGATATTCACCATTTCATCAACTGTCCATCTTGTGAGTTCAATTTGTGATTATTTTTTTATAATCCTTCTAAAGTACAGGGTCCTGCAGGTCTAACTCCAATCTTAATTGTAATGAAGTTTGGTATCCGTGTCATTTTACATTTATGGAACTTTGACTTGTCAAGTATCCTGGCTTTCATGATTACCGCTTGTAATTACTGTGAGCATCAGTTCCAAAAGTCCACAACCTTTATTTGCGATATATGTTGTCTTTTTTATTTTTTTTCCTTGTCTCTATTTTTATTTCCAGGTACATCCTTCGCAATGTTATTCGAAAGGGTGGAATTGAACAAGTCACCAGATAAATGGAGAGTACAGAAAATCATTACAAGCGGTGCTGCTTTTGGAAGCTACATAGTTCTTACTACAGCCATTTTTTATAGGGTTGCAAGAACTGCAAACCCTTTTGCAGTGAGTGCTTTTCCTTCTGATGAAAGATAACCTCTTGCTTTTGAGGTGATGAGCAGCTGATTGTTTAGTACTTGGACAGTGTAAATTCAAACATATATCACTGATGGGCAGTGATGAGGAAATCAGAGCTGCTTTGTTCCTTCAGATGAGCACAGTAAACCAGGCTATTGCACTCTTTGTTCATTCTGATGGTTGCTGCATCATAAGATGCCCTGGGCCTTTTGTCACATTTGCCTTTGTTGTTTCCCAAATGGTGAGTGGTCGATTCCTTCTCTTTGCTTCTTTGCCACAATCCTTGGTTTTTTACATGTCTTGTTTCAGTCACCATGACTTTTGTTCCACAGATGGCGAATTGTCATTTCCTTCTCTTTCCTTCTTTGCCACAATCCTTGGTTTTTTTCCATGTCTTGTTTCAGTCACCATGATTTAGCACTGGGCCATTGTGTCTGTTGACTGTAGTTAGCAACACTGTTCTAACAGTTACAGATATTCATTGGTGGATTCATTCTGTCAAGAGAAGTAGAAAACAGTGAAATTTACTGCTTACATTTATATGCTCAAGAACTATTGAATCATTTATTCTTTTTCAGGTGGCAACGCAAAAAGTTGTCCATGGCGATTTGAATTTTGCACTAACAAAGGGTATCGGCTGTGTTAGGGCTGGATTGATATGGTTGTACAACTTAGTCCTACTTTTGACCCTGGTTTTAGTTTGTAAGTTTCTAGATCGAATGTTAGAGTTTGTGATAATTATAAAACTTTATTTTCTATATCCCATTACTTATCTTTTGCAGGAAACATAAATGTGCTTTCATTTTACAGGTCGCAAATGGAGACGCACAAAGATGACTAGTGAAAAGTTGTTGACAATATGCATGCGTTCAGCTATCCTACACATAGTTCTTATCTGGTTTCTGTACGTGATACTTGATGTTAGGGTACATCAGCCAGTCTCAAGTTAGATAGATCGAACACATTGTTAGGGTCTTTTCCTTCTGCAGTGTCACCTGTAAACCTCTCAAGTAAATAAATATCTTCCATAATAGATTTTGCTTTTGATTGGCCCTTCATGATTCAGAACTTACAGCTGTGAGGCCACTAAATTATTTTAAGCTAAAACGTTGATGGAGCTACAGGATGCTCATTGCTTTCCCTTATGCTAGAACAGTCTTTTTTGAAAAAATTATGTTAGAACAGTTAAGATGTAATATGTACGGAAAAGAAATATATGGTGCCTTATTCTGGACTTGCACTAAGGCCTTGTTTAGTTTGCAAAATTTTTGGTGAAATGGTACTGTAGCACTTTCGTTGTTATTTGGCAATTAGTGTCCAATCATAGTCTAATTAGGCTTAAAAGATTCGTCTCGTGAATTTCATCTAAACTGTGTAATTAGTTTTATTTTTTATTTATATTTAATGCTTCATACATGCGTCTAAAGATTCGATGTGACGGGGAATCTTGAAAATTTTTGCAAAATAAAGTGGAACTAAACGGTACCTAAGTACTAACACACAGTGCCATGACAGTCGAGCGTGCTAACGTTTGGATCTTTTGTGACAGGTTGATTGAACCTGGAGAAACTATATTTTCAATTTTCTGGCATTTTATTTCTTGTCTTCTTTGCACATCCATTTTTTTTTTGTAAATTTCCTTTTATCTAATCATTTAAAACATTTATTGTTTCCATGTAAAAGTATATTTAATTTTCTACTTGCTTAGTATAGCTTTCTGCAGATTTGAGCCCTTTCAGATTTTTTTTCTCTTATCCTCTACCATATCGAGCTGAAAGGAGTTACTCCAATGCTGCATCACTAATGAATTCGAACAAATCAGCTGCCTATAGGTGGCTTAAATCTATGCGATGTTTTTTTTTTCTTATGAAATATATAATCTTATTCTTTATGTCAGTATGAAAAAGTGCAAGGTAAGTTACTAGTGATCTGTAAAATTCTCTGTGGTGCAATGGCCACAACAAGAACCGGCCTCAGTTGCCGATTGATGGGAGCAAGCGGCAAGCAAGATACAAAAGCAAGACCGCAGGCGTTTCAATGGTATGGTGATTTACATTATGTGGAATTTGTGAAAGGAGAGGAATAGAAGAATCTTTGAAAATGTGCATAGGACAGCACAGGTCGCCTCACTGATCAAAGAAGACATAGTGCAATGGCATAGGGCAATGAATTTTGGTGGGGGACCAAACTAGCAGTGCAAGGCGTGTTTTTCTCCTCTATGGTCTTCGGACCACGGTGTTTTGGCACCTTAGGTGTCATGTATACATAAACCTCTTTTCACTACTTAATTGAGCGGCAGAGCTCCTGCCTTTTACTTTCAAAAATAATCTATAAAATTCTCTGATGAAAGTATGGGGATAATATTTCATTAACCTTTGAATAGTTACTCGGGTAACCGCATCCACTAATAGTACTGTGACAATCTTCAAACCCTTATGAACTCAATTCTCAGGTGATGTTTAGTGTTTGCAGTGGCATGCTTCACGATGGTTTTGGCAGGTTAGTTTCTAGTGTCACTGAGATGGTGGAGAATGATTAGTGGATGGACGATAGCGTAGACTGTAGTCGTGTATAGGCCACAGCTTGGGCGCCGGCAATGGCACACTACAACCAGGAGGCAGTTATATATATATGAACAGCACGAGGAAGGGCAAGGTAGATTCCATATATTGTAACTTAGCTGTTCACAGCCTCTTTTTTTAGTTTATCTATCTTTTGTTAATTTATTATCTATCTAAACTGAAGCTAAATCAATCTCTTAATGACCAACTAATGGCTAACTCTGAACGACCTGCTGTTGCCCTCTGCGCTTCTCTGACGAAACTGAAGCCCATAATTTATTTAAATATACCTTGCTTTAGCCATTTTGCTGAGCTGCGTCTGGCACAACCTTGTTGGTCCCGAGATCTCTGGCACGGATGAGCCGACCGCTTCTGTCGTTGCCGATCACACACCACGGCTGGAGGTAAAAGAAGAGAGAGAGAACAGAACGCACATACACAGCATAAGCACCAGCGTTGGCCAGAGCTCTACAGAGGAGATGACAAAACTGAACTCACTCTCTTTACTGAGTTGCAGTGGGAAGCTACATATACAACTCTACCCATTTAATCCTAGTACACAGACATGTCACGCTGCTACAGTGACTACATGTGACAGCATGGCTGACTTTGGCGCCTTCCTCTGTTGTGGCTACAGTGCGGCAGGGGAGCCTTTCGGCGCCTACCCGTGTCGCCCGTTCAGAGATCGGAGAGCAACATATTACCTTATAATTCTTTCCCTAATCCTGCTGCTAACCCTAGAATCTCCACCATGCCGATCATCTTCTTCAGCTCCGTGAACCGAAGACGGCCGAGCGGCTTGGTGAGCACGTCCGCGAGTTGCCGACCAGTTTCGACGAACTCGATGACGATCTGCCCTCCATCGACACAGTCCCTGAGAAAGTGGAACTTGATGTCGATGTGCTTGCTCCGGTCGTGGAGAACCGAATTCTTTGCGAGGGTGATGGCGGGCTGGTTGTCCACCATTAGTGCTGGTGGATGAGCTTCCACACCGATCAGCTCGCCCAGCAGTCAGCGCAGCCACACAGTTTGGCACGCCGCTGTGGCCACCGCCACGTACTCTGCCTCACATGTGGACAGCACCACCACCTTCTGTTTCAACGACAGCCATGAGATTGGAGCCAACCCGAGGAAGACGAGCACGCCAGAGGTGCTCCACAGTCCATCGATATCCCTCGCCATGTCTACATCGCTGAACACAGTGAGTTGCAGCCCACTTCCGCCGGTCTTGGGGAAGACGATCCCCTGATCCACCGTCCCTTTGACGTAGCGTAGCAACCGCTTCACCACGGCCTAGTGATCCTCTCGGGGATCCTCCATGAAGCGGCTGACGTAGCCCACGGCGAACGCAATGTTCAGCCTCAGTGGACTAGGTAGCGCAGACCGCCGACGATGCTCTGGTAGAGTGTTGCATCTACCCTCGCCACGGTACTGGCCTTCGTCAGCTTCAGCCGCTCCTCCATCGGAGTCACGCACAGCTTGCACTCAGACATGCCACTTTGCTCCAACAGTTTCAAGGCGTACGTGCTTTGATCGAGCGTGAGCGCCTCCTTCCCCTGTCTCACCTCGATGTCGAGGTAGTAGGAGAGCGTGCCGAGATCGCTCACTCGAAAACAAGCCGCCATCTCGTGCTTGAAGCTGTCTATGTCCTCCACACGCGCGGCGGTGACGATCAAGTCATCCACATACACGCCGACGACGAGCTCCTCTTCCCCCGTCGCCACGTGTAGAGCGCGTGCTCAGTTGTGCACCGCGTGAACCCAAGCTCGCCTAGTGTGGCGTCAAGCTTGGCGTTCCACGCTCGTGGGGCCTACCGCAGCCCGTAGAGCGCCTTGCGTAGTCGGAGCACCCTGTGCTCCTCTCCCTTGACAGCGAAACCCGGAGGTTGCCTGATAAAGACCGTCTCTATCAGCTCGCCATTGAGGAAGGCCAATTTTACATCCAGGTGAAGGACGCGCCAGTCCTTCGCTGCTGCCAAAGCCAGCAGCAGTCTGATAGACTCCATGCGCCCTACCGGCACAAAGACTTCCTCAAAATCGATGCCCTTGAGCTGGACAAAGCCTCGGGTGACGAGGCACACCTTGCGCTTGACAATGGCGCCACGCTCGTCCCGCTTGACCTTGTACACCCACTTCAGGCCAATCGGACGGCATCCTGGAGGTGGATCGATGAGCTCCTAAGTCTCATTTTTCTTGATCGCCTTCATCTCCTCCAGCATCACCTTCATCTCCTCCAGCATCGCTCGTCGCCAATTTGCATTGCACTCGGCCAGCGCGAACGTGGGTGGTTCCTCTGCACTAACGAGAAGCAGCTCTGGGTCATTAAGCAGCTGACCCGCTAGGCCTGAGGACCCTATGCCACTCATGACGTCATTCAACCTACAGAACCACACCTCCTCACCATCGTGGAAAGCATCCACGAACTCTGTGATGTCGCTTGGAGGTGAGGTGAACTCGATATACGTCGATGAAGTCCCCTATTCCGCCAGAGTGGCTGGCACAACACCTGGAGTGCTCAGCACCCCCGTTGCAATGCTCGACACCACTCCTGTAGTGCTCGGCACCCCTCTTGGAGTGCTCGGCACTAGTCTTAGAGTGGTCGGCACCACTGCAAGACCTCTCGGCTCTGCTACAAGAGCGTTCGGCACCCGTCCTAGAGTGGTTGGCACCACTGCATGACCGCTCAACACCACTCCTGGTGTGCTCGGCATCCCTCCCAGAGTACTCGGCACCACCCCAGGAGTGCTCGGCTCTGTTTCTGGAGCGGTCGGCACCTCCTCTCCAGCGTCTCCACCACTGTGGATGACCAAGTGCCCGACAACAAAGGTGCTGGTGAAGCTACCAGCTTCCCCTATGCCCAGATTGTCCTAGTCCTAGGGTGCCTTCTCATCGAACACAACGTCATGCGAGACAACCACCTTGCCTCCGTGTCGGTCATAGAGCCGGTATGCCTCGGTACCTTCCTCATAGCCTAGGAGCACCATCAGTGTGCTCCTGTCCTCCAACTTGGTGAGGACCAACTTTGTCTTTCTAACATGGCTGATGCAGCTGAATGTCTAGAGGAAGGACACGCTCAGCTTGTGCCCATACCAAGCTTCGAATGGTGTCACACCCTTCAGGGCCTTTGTGGGCGCACAGTTGAGGATGAACGCCGCCGTGGTCACCGCCTCACCCTAGAACCTTATCGGCATGCTCTTGGCCTTCATCATGGATTGAGCGATGCCGACCACCGTCTGGTTCCACCGCTCTACCATGCCATTCTGTTGTGGCGAGTACAGTGCGGTGTGGTGTCACACCACACCTTAATTCGCATAGTATGCAGCGAACTTCACCAAAGTGAATTAGCCACCACGATCAGTCCGCAGCACGCGTAGCTTCTTACCGCTCTCTGCCTCTAGCGTGCCTTGTTCTTGATTGTGTCCGTTGCATCATCCTTGCTCATCATAAGTTGCAGTCACATATAGTAACTACAATCATCCACGAGCAGGAGGAAGTACCACCGACCACCGCTTGTGGCTAGCATGATTGGCCCGCAGAGATCACCGTGGACAAGCTCGAGAACATTCGCCTCATGATACTTGGCCGCCATTGGGAACGACAGCCTCCTTTGCTTCCTGGCCAGGCAGCTGTCACACAGCTCGCATGCATGCTTGATGTGGGGCAGCCCTTGAACTATCTTCTCTAGCCAACCGAGCGTGTCGAAGCTGAGATGGCCGAATCGGGCATGCCACAGCCATGGCTCCTCGGTGTGCCATGCTACAGGCACACCGGTTGCTCCACCTTCAAGTAGAGCAGGTACAGCCGATTATGGGACCTCTTCACCTTAGCAAGAAGGCGTTGCTCTTGGTCCTTGATCCTAAGGACACATTCCTTGATCAGTACCTCGCTGTCGTGCTCATCCAGTTGGCCAATGCTAATGATGCTTGAACACAGCTGCGAGATGTAATATACATCCATCAGTGTGCGATGCTCACTGTTCTGGCACTTGAAGATGATGGTGTCGCGCCCTTAGATCACCACCCTTGAGCCATCATCGAACTTCATCGTGCCGGTCATGTTGCCGTTGAGCTCGAAGAAGGCATCCTTGGAGCCTGTCATGTGGTTGCTGACGCCGGAGTCTAGGTACCACCGTTGCTCCTGCTCGCCGCCCACATGTGGACTTGGGCACACGGTTCATCAAGGTTGACAGCTTTCATAGCCTTGCCATGCCCTTCCACCGCCATCACCTCTCCCTTCTCCTTAGCCTCAACATCATGCGGTGCACAGAACATCGCCATTAGGAGAATGGCCTCATCGTCCTCATTGACCTACGCTAAATGAGCCTTAGCTTTCTTCTCCTGCTTGTGATTTGGGCACTCCTTTGCCTAATGGCCCATCTTCCCGCAGTGCTGGCAGGCATTGGGGTCAACCTTCTTCTTCTTCTCCTCCAAAGAAGCCTTACCACAATGCTTGCCATCGCCACCGTGGCTGGAGGAGGCTTCCCCAAACTTCTTCTCCTTCATCCGGGCAGCCCACTCCTCCTCTATCAGCAGCAGCTTGCCGCTATCCATCATTGCTGTGGCTTGCTCCATACGCTCGTCCACCACCCACAAATGCCCTGCCACATCCTCAATGGTGAGGGTGGACAAGTCTAGCATCATCTCTATGGAGAGAGCGATCTGAATGTACTTCAGTAGCACAGAGTGGAGGTACTTGGAGACTGCCTCGTCTTCGTCGATGGTGATGTCGTGGCTCCTCAGCTTGCTGATGAGCGACTGTAGGTGGAGGGAGAAGTCCTCCACTGACTCACCATCCTTGAACTTGAGATTGGTGTACTCATGCTTTAGCAGCTGGGCCATCGCTTTCTTTGTGCGGTCAGAGCCGACGCGCATCGCTGCAATGGCCTCCCACGCCTCCTTAGCAGAGTTCTTCATCCCCAACGGCTCTTTATACTCTACTGGCATAGCACCAAGGATAGCCTCCAACACTAACATGTCGTGTTCTTCATTATCGATGCCATTGTCAATGGCATTCTAGAGCCGTCGGGCTCTGAGCTTGACCTTCATGGTCACCGCCCACTCGTCATAGTTAGTGTGAGTCAGCATCGGCCAACTGGTGCCACTGACCTCCCACACCATGCGCATGACGATCTCCTATCATGGCTGGGTAGCCATAGCAGTGCCGCTACTATCGCCCATCTCCAAACCATCCGTCATCGCCAACGGTTAGTCTGACGACGGCGCTTGTATGAGTTTGATACCACTTGTTGGTCCCAAGATCTTCGGCATGGGTGAGCCGACCGCTCCTATCATTGCCGACCACACACACTATGGCTGGAGGTGGAAGAAGAGAGAGAGAACAGAGCACGCGCACACACAACACAAGCACCAGCATGTAACACCTCTAGTGCTACGAGCTAGCTTAGCACCAAGATTTAGACTTAACAGGATTTACTGAAACAATTTTCCTAGATTTTAAAATTTTAACTTATGTTTAAAAGTGTCAATTTTGGTGAATTATACTGAACAACTGATTAATGAGTTCCTAGATGTTTTGTTTCTATGAGTTAGTATGACATATGGACTAGTGTATGAAATATGTAGTTGTTGAAATTGATTCGATTTAGGCATGTTAAAATTACGACAACACACGCACGCCGTGCACATACACAATGCACTCATGGACGCATGTGTACATGCCTAGCCTCATCGCTGCCTTGCTGTGCACTGACCTTGTTGCCGGTATAGCCTCTACGGCCATGCTACTGACGTCGTTTCTTGGTAGGCTGTTCCGCTGTCCCTACAGCATCCGTCTCCTCGCTGTGCCTGCCGAGACGAGTACCATCAATACGCATGGCCGCTGTGGCATGGTCGCTGGTGATTCCTTGCCTTTTGATCTGTCTACCCCATCGGGCACTCGTGCTGCTTAGCAGTCGTCACGTAGTGGCCGTCGGTTCAGGCTCCTAGGACGACGAGACACCTCACTGCCATCTTGACCTCTTAACGATGGTGGTGTGTCCCCACGCAGAATCAATCACCCAATTTACTCGCGTCGTGCTACGCTGTCGAGTCAATTGCTTGCTCTTTCTTTTTCCCTGTCTGCTTCTGTGCCATGCCATAGCGCGTGGAGCATGTGCCGTCCCTGCTGCTACCATGTACTGCTTCACTTGAAATTCCCCAAGGTGAGCATGTGGCCCTGCTCTACCCACACCATGTCCTTTCACTTCCCTGTGCACATGTAGGTGCGTCACTGCCGCCCATGCCACGCTGGCCCGTGTTGTCCCTACATTCCTGGTTGCTGAGCTATTGTCTGTCTCTGCTTGTTCTGGCCTGGCTCTTCCTCCTAGCTTGCCTTGCGGCCACCGCTGCCCCATAACACATGCCTTGGCCGTGCCCGCCGTTGCCCTACATCGATGCTCCTCCCGTGTCGTGGCATCGTGCCATAGCGCTCGGTCGAACCACAACCGCTCGCTACCCCATAGCGTCGCGGCTCCTTCTATTCCCTTGCTCACCGGTGCCCCCTCCTCTTCCTCCTCGCTATGGCCGCTGTGCCCCGCTCTGGTCTACGTTGGACTGGCGGCTCCACAGCGCTCCTCCTCCTCGCCTCCGTGGCTTTCACTCGCAGCGCCGCCCCTCATCCCCCCTCCACGCTACCCCCACACCGCAGTGCAACCGCCGTGGCCGCACCCACCTTGGTCCACGCTGGACAACATCCCTCGGCACTGCACCTTACCACGCACTTCCCCCACGTACGTGCACCACCGTTGCGTAGCCAACCTCGTTCGGTTGCGTCGTGCCACCACCTGCCTGGCCAGTGTCGCCACAGCCGGCGTGCCCATCACCACAGCTCACGTGGGTAGGTTGCCAGGGGCTAGCTAGGGTCTTGTCGCGCCTATCCTATGGTCGTGCGAGCCCCCATGCCCTCACCGGTGGTTTTCCACCGCCGCCGTGCCTTCCCTGGCCGGGATTGACCGCCAGCTGGTGCTCCTTTGCTCCATGCTCTGTTCTTGGGAAGGAGAGAAGGTGAGAAATGAGAATGTAGCTTTTCCTAGGGTTCTTATTGCAAAGTATGTGACTCTCATAAATAGTGTTTTCATACCGTAGGTTAAATTGAGGAAAGATCAGGGGCCGTTTTGCAAATGTGCCATCGCCGCTGCCGCCTGGGCCACGCACGCGCCTGTGGGCCATGTCGCACTGGGCCGCTCGCGCCTATCCCCGTGATGGGTCACGTGCGCCCTGCCCGAGCCACTGGCCATGTGCCTGCCTAGGCCTCTGGCCGGCCTGCTCCCACGTGTTGCGCTCCCTACCAGGGCCAGCCATTTCTGGCCTATTGGGCCACGCGCCCTGCGCATCCGCAGTCTTGGCCTGCTCGACGCTATGCCTGGGTCGTCCGTGTGCCGCTCCCATGCCTAGGCCACGCGTCTGTGTGGGCCGAATTGGTGGCCGCTGGCCCTTTTACTTTTCTAAAGCAATTGTTAATTGAGTTTCGTAAATAAACTTGTAAAGTCAATATAAAATTGTGTAGTTGTCCAAAAACTATGAAACCAGTTTGTTGAGTTTCCAAAATCATGATCTATCTATTAGCGTAATTGGTTCATCTAGTTGGTGCCGTTTTTAGGGTTGCTATAATTAATTTGAGATACTTAATATTGTAAAAATATTGCAATAAATTGGTAATTGTGTTGGATCTGAAATTTTTATAGTAGGTTCCTAGCAATATTAGGTGCTCAATGTAATTTTTGTAGCACCAGAATAATTAGTTTGCTAGATAGATAATGATGTCCTATTTCGAATAAAGATTAAATCGATAAAATAAAATAAAGAAACACCTTGGAATTGTATAGCTAAAACAATTGTTGGGAAACAATGCCTTATTCAACAATATGGATATGTAGCCTAAGTACGGTCGTCGTTAGGGCTAGCTCGTTAACTTGAGAGGTGTAAATCGTATTTTAACGAGTTACGATTGCAGTCAATTAATTACGTCTTTGCATTGCATTGCATTGCATATCATAATAGGAGCGTCGATGAATCATGGAGTCATCAGGAGTTGTTGGAGAAATGGTGCTTTTGTAGGTCGTGTCGCCATGATGGAAAGCTAACTTCTGATTAAATCTTACCCAGGTAAGCCCCGGTGCATAACCCCTACTTTTCTACAGTTTAAATTATATTTGTGCATTAAGTTTTAAGGAGTTGGATGAAACCCACTTGCATATATATATATATATATATATATATATATATATATATATATATATATATATATATATATATATATATATTTATCTTATGAGTCTTACTAGTATGACAGGATCGTGTAGATTGCTATGCTACAGGACTCTGGTAGAAGTCGAGTGATTGTCTGTCACTCATGAGAGATAGAAAATATATTATTGTATTATTATCACTTGGAAAATATAAAATGATAGAAAGGAAAATGGTGATCAGGTAGTGATATGGTTTGGGTGTAAGAGGTTGTGTCCTACGGCCAACGGGGCATAGCTTGGTTACACTGCTTTCCCTATCCATGTCGGTTAAGGACCGGTCGTTGCATAAGGCTCTAGACAAGTCACAGACTTATTATCCGAGCACATACTTGGGTATGAGCACTTGGAAGACTTGTTACTCTCTTGTTATGGGTTCTGGCTCTTTCTGGACCGATTGTCATGGTGGTTTTTGGGTTAGGAGGTCCTTGCACCGCACTGAGTTCGGGACTCAGGGGCGGGGGCTTGGAGTCCTAGTTTGGACGAAGACCTAGACCCCTTGACAGGAGGGTAGTGGGTTGGTCCTACTTATGCCTAGGGTATAAGCGGGGCGTGTGTTTTCGGAGTCCCCAGCGTTCTGGTACGGCTTGTCTACGGTCTAGCACTGTAGTAAGAATTGAAAGATGAAAGATGAAAAAAGAAAATCTTATTGCTTACCACCTGCTTGGAAGTAGTACAGGTGCTTACATAGAATGGTTAGTTAATGAACTAATGCACTTCTAATAAAAATTGAATATAAGGACGCATATTTAGTAATGCTTCCTGCAAATGCAATAACCCCACAAGCCAGATAGCCTTGCATATCCTAGGAGACTTTTTTTTCCTTCTGTTGGGTAAGTCTTACTGAGTACAATTGAGTACTCAGGGTTTTATTTTCCCCTGTTGCAGGTGACAGGTGGATGCTAGAGCTGACCCTTGTGTGTGGATTCTTCCTGGTGGGCTCAGAGAGGATTTCCTTTACGCTGCAATCATAGTATTTATTTATAACTCTCACTAAATGTTTTTGTAAATAAAAGTTTTATAATCTGTTGTCATAGTTTACATATCAATGATTCATCATGTCATGATTAGATAATTATTTCCGCTATAATTCTGATTACATGTTTATATTCCGTTGATCAATTAAATTATTCATAACTCTGATAATATGATTATATTCCGCTGTTATAATAATAAATATTATACTCTGATGTTGTATTAAAAGTGATGTAAGAAATGGTTAAGAATGATATAAGCTTTATTCTCTCATTTGTGTTTCTGATAGAAAAATATGGATTTTCGGGTTCTCCCCTAGGGTGTGCTCGACGGAACTGCATAATTTAGTGTTCTCCCTTGAGTACTTAGTGTCTAATGGAAGACGAGTACTCCTGGGAGGCATTAGATTAGGCAGTTCTACCACACAATATTGGCCGAAGCTCTGTAGAGGAGATGGCAAAACTGAACTCGCTCTCTTTACTGAGTTGTAGTAGGAAGCTACATATACAACTTTACCCATCTAATCCTAGTACATAGACATGCCAGGCTACCATACTGCTACAATGACTAGATGTGACAACAGGGCTGACTTTGGCACCTGCCATTGCTGTGGTTACAGTGCGGTAGGAGAGCCTTTCAGCATTTGCCCGTGCCATGGCTATAGCGTAGCTGAAAGGTCCTTGTTTGGTTTTGGTAATTGAGTGACAATCTTAGGTGGACTAATGTATTTAAGTGAGATACATAGGTGATTAGTCCATAGGTACATGTGTGTGAGCAACATATGCCATGATGGTGATGATGGCTCAAAGATGTTGCAAAGCTCACACATGTGATGATGAAGGAGCTCATTGCACATGAGACATGACATTGAGTCATGTGATTAAGGTGGAGAAGATCAAGACATGACTTGGCTTGATGGACCGGTTGCAAGCGTGAAAGGCAAGTTGAAGGCTTTAGAGCGATAGATCATGTGGCGGTGAAGCTTGAGCAAGACTTGGTGTCGATGGATAAAGGCAACGGTGAAAAGCAAGTGAAGTCAAGATCGATGAACCAATATGATCACATGAAGATATGAAGTGGATCATATCATTGTTGATCGGGTTGGTGCATGTGTTGCATTGACATTGGAGGAAATGGAATGGAATGCGCAAGGCAAAGATATAACCTAGGGCATTTTATTTCACCAGTCATAGGTGTGTAGAGAAGTTTATGACTGGGTTTAGGATAGATGACCATACTATCAAGAGGGGCAAACTTATTTGCATATCAGTCATCTAATGCCACTTGAGTGATCTAACTTTGTATCATCGCTAGGATCGAGTGGCGTGGCAAGTTGAGTGGCTAGTTCTTTGAAAAATGTTTATGAAAAGCTAATACACATACACATGGTGGTGTACTCTTGGTGGTGTTGGCACATTTACAAAAGAGAAAAAGTTGGAGTTGATGTGGAACAAATCGGTGAAGAAATGGAGGCGAGAAGGTGTCACTATAAGTGACTGGACGCTAGCCTCGACAGGATCGACATGTCCAGTCAGTGGCAGCAGAAAGCGCGCATGCTTCGATCTTTGACTAGACACTGGCGTTGAAAGTGACCTGACGCTGGTAGGGCATGTCCAGTTAGGCTAACGTATGGTGATGTAGGCGACGCTAGAGTTGGTGCGCGGGCGCATAACTGATCGGACACTGGCCTGCATCCAGTCATATGCAAGCAGACGCGTCCGATCGCAAAACAAAGGCTCAGGGAGCTCTCTGGAAATGACCGGACTCAAGCGTAGCAGCGTATGGTCATCTTCACTGTGCTACGTTCGGTCACAACTTAACCATTGGCGCATGAACTTACCATTGAGATTGGGTGGCTCTAGTTGAATGTAGAGCGACATGTGGACGACATAGCGTGACCGGACGCTGGTTAGGTGTGTCCGATCAGTGTGACTGGCGCGTCCGGTCGCCCTGAACAGTACCCAATGAAGGGGTACAACGGCTCTATTTTCGTGGGGGCATAAATAGAAGTGTTGGTCAGCCTTTGGCGATGAGCTTAGCAGAGCTTAGCACACTAGAGCCTTGGTTTCTTATGTGGTGGTGCTTGGGAGCCCTCTAACTCACTCTAGCTTGATAGTGTTCATCTGATTGAATGAGTGTGCGATTCTAGTGCGATTGCATCGTGAGGTTGCATCAAGTGGCACTAGGTGGTCGTCTTGCAAGCCTATGGTGCTTATTACTCTTGGAGGTTGCCACCTCCTAGATGGCTTGGTGATGGTCTCCGTCGAAGCCTGCAAGAAGCTTGTGCGGTGTTTCAGAGAAGAGCTTTGTGAGAGGCATTGTGCTCAGCCTACGGGAGCCACGAAGAGCAACTCTAGTAGAGCAAGACGCGAAGGGCGACAAGTGGTCCGACCAGGTCAAGTGTTAGAGCTTGTGGTAAGCACTCCATGTGGGAGAGTGTGACTTGCGGGTCACCACTAGCAAGAGGACCGGCGATAACCTTGGAGCTTGTCTCAACAGGGACGTAGCGTGTTGGCAAGCATGTGAACCTCGAGAGAAAATCACCATGTCAACATTGTTCTTCTCGTTGGTTTGCAATCCCCTTACACAAGCTTGTAATTACTCTCATATACATTGAGCTTGTGTCGTTGCTCTTGCAATTAGTTAGCTTGTGTAGCTCACTAGTTACCTTCTTGCTTGTGTAGCATAGAAGTAGCTCCCTTGCGTGGCTAATTTGGTTTGTATAACCTTGTTAGTCACATTGCTTAATTTGTGTAGCTAAGTATTTGCGCTCTCTAATTTGGCATTAGTTGCCTTGTTATTGAGCATTGCTAGTGAGCTTAATAGCTCTGTGCTTTTGCTTACTAGAATTGTGTAGGAGCTCCCCGGTGTGCAAAATACTAGTGGCATAGATTTATGTGACCTTGCTCCTAGGATTGGATATGTGAGCTCTAGCTAGCCCAACACCTTTGTTGCTTAATTAGGATCTTTGCAAGGTGCTAGAGACAATAGATAAAGGGGTGCAGTCTTGGCACGACCGATTGTTTTAATTCCACACTTGTTTCGGTTAGCCGACGCAATTAAGTTTAGAAAGGACTATTTACCCCCCTCTAGTCTATCATCTCGACCCTACAAATGGTATCAGAGCTAGGTTTCTCATTTGTGGTCTTCATTGACCCAAGAGGATGGCGTCTAGTGGGCTAGATGTTTGTGAGACATATTTTTTATGGCACGAACTTTGCACTTTGGAAAAAATACATGCTTGATCATTTTTGTGCAAAGGGACCTAAGTTTTGGTGGATTGTCACTAGTGGTCTCACCCATGTCTTGGACCATAGAAATCTCACCAAAGCTCAAAGAGTTCTCTAAGAACTTGATGCACATGCTTGTTGTTATCTAACGGATGCTTTGAGCTTTGATTTAATGAAAAAGATAAACTATGTGGGAACCACTCATGAGATATGGGAATCAATCAAGCACACCTTCAGTGATTCCTCCACATGGGATGATGGCAAGTTCAAGAAGGAGGAGCCCAAGAAGGAGGCGCATGAATATGTTGAGCATGACCACAACTCCATGATTGTGGAAGATTGCTCCACCTCATGGTCAAGTGATGATGATGATCGATCCACTACAAGTTCTCTTGACAAGATTGATGATGCCACAAGTGTTGCAAATGATGATGCTACCCCATGCACACTTGATGGTTATGATGATGGATTATGCCCGGATGACATTGCTACTATAAGCTCTCCTACATCACCACATTGCTTCATGTCATAAGATGACACCAAGGTATCTAATGCTAATGTGGTTGATCATGTTGATTCATATGATGAGCTTGTTAGTAGACTTGCTAGCATAATCATATCTTTAGAAAATGAGAAAGCTAAAACATTGAAATTAGAAAATGAAAACTCATTTCTAAAGAACTCATGTGAAGAAACATAAGAAATTACTTGATGTTCTTAAATCTTCACATTGTGAGCTAAAATTGAATCATGAGACACTACTTGCATCTCATGAAGAATTATTAGAACAACATGCTTCTCTCATTAAAGTGTTTACAAAGAAACTTAAAAATAATAAGAGCTCATCACATGGATCAAATGATAAATTACAAAATATTGCTAACCCTTGTGATGTAGGCAAGAAGCGTGTATCCACCTCTTGTGATGATTTATTAGATATGCTATGCTCTTCACATATAGATGCTTGTTCTACTTCTATGTCTTGTGAGGCTAACCTTTTGAAGGAGAACAATGAGCTCAAAAATAAAGTGAAGAAGTTGAACAACAAGTTAGAGAGGTGCTACAACTCAAAAGTCACCTTTGAGCACATGTTGAAGACTCAAAGAAACTATGGTGACAAATGTGGCCTTAGCTTCAAGATGAAGATGACAAAGGGCAAAAGAAAGAGAGAAAGAAAGATGAAGAAGCTACAATAAAGAAAGCTCTCTCATACCATGTGCTACCGGTGCCATGAAGCAGGACGCCTTGCAAATGGTTGCCCTAATATTGAGAAGCTCAAGAAGATAAAAAAAGAAGAGAGGTTCAAGCATGTGAAGTGCTTCAAGTGCCACACTTGGGGTCATCTTACCTTAATGTGTCCAACCAAGCAATTGGTGAGGCAACTAGAAGAGCCTCAACTAAAGCCACAAGATGAGCAAGAGAAGACACCCTAAGAGCAAGTCAAGATCTATCATGAAGATGGTTGTGACTTGATGATGAAGAAGAAGAAAACAAGAAGGGGTGGAAAGGCAAGGCATCTAGTGCACTAGGTGGTTGTCTTGCAAGCCGGTGGTGCTTGTTACTCTTGGAGGTTGCCACCTCCTAGATGGTTTGGTGGTGGTCTCTGTTGAAGCCCGCAAGAAGCTTGTGCGGTGCTCCAGAGAAGAACTTTGTTAGGGGCATTGTGCTCATCCCATGGGAGCTATGAAGAGCAACTCTAGTTGAGCGTGTCATTGAGCTACCCTCACTTTTGGGGTAGGTTCTTACGGTGCCCAACGTGCGGGCTTAGTGGGTGATGCCAATTAGCCGCTGAACCACCAAGTGAGCAATCGACACAACGGAGACATAGCGTGTTGGCAAGCATGTAAACCTTAGGAGAAAATCGTCGTGTCAACATTGTTCTTCCCGTTGGTTTGCAATCCTCTTACACAAGCTTATGATTACTTTCATATACATTGTGCTTGTGTAGTTGCTCTTGTAATTAGTTAGCTTGTGTAGCTCACTAGTTACCTTCTTGCTTGTGTAGCATAGAAGTAGCTCCCTTGCGTGGCTAATTTGGTTTGTGTAACTTTGTTAGTCACATTACTTAGTTTGTATAGCTAAGTATTTGCACTCTCTAATTTAGTATTAGTTGCCTTATTATTGAGCATTGCTAGTGAGCTTAGGTGGCTTTGTGCTTTTGCTTACTAGCATGTGTAGGAGCCCCCTGGTTGCTTGAAGTACTAGTAGCATAGGTTTGTGTGACATTGCTTCTAGAATTAGTAATGTGAGCTCTAGCTAGCCCGGTACCTTAGTTGCTTAATTAGGATCTTTGTAAGGTGCTAGAGAACATAGATAGAGGGGTGTAGTATTGGCTAGACCAATTATTTTAATTTCGCACTTGTTTTGATTAGCAGGCGCGATTAAATTTAGAAATAACTATTCACCCCCTCTAGTCGCCATCTCGACCTTACACCTGGGCTGGCCCAGCCCGAGGGAGCAGGTCATGCCTAGGCCACTGCTCAGGTCCGTGGGCTGGCACGGCACGGCCCAGCCTTCAGCAGATGGCCCGGCAATGGCCTGGCCTCCCCCTCCCCCTCCTCAATTCTCTTCTCCTCCCCAAGGCCTAGCACCCACACAGCCCACACGCTCCCCGCGTCCCCACCCCCCTCATATATAAGCTAGCACGCCATGATGGCTCTCCCTCACCCCGAACCCTAACTCATTTCATCCCACCATGCCTCATCTTGCCTCACTCTCGCGGTCTCGCCCTTGCTGTCTTGGGCTCTCGGCTCCATCCTCCCCGACTCTGGTGAGGTGACCTCGATGATCCACCTACCGCTGATGAGGAGCTCCCTACTCCTCCTACCTAATCCCCTCCCTCTCTACCTCTCCCTTCTCCATGTCTCTATCTTCCCTCTAGATCTCGATGATTATGTGAGTTCGTGTCCCCGTTTGCCCCTCCTCCGCCACTCGCTGTCCTTCTAACTGGTGTGTCATCTTCTCTGGGTGGCCCTCATCTTCTTCGGCACTAGGCTTCGGTTGCATAGGTACAACCCTAACCCTAACCCTAACCCTCATCTTCTTCCATTGATGAATGATGATTGATTTATTCTGATATGTTCTTTTCCTCCTCCTCCATCTCTTTGCATAGGCCGGTAGCCGATGCGTCGTCCTCTAGCTATAGCATAAAGCAACCAAGGCGACCCCATGCACCGTTGAGGAACGGTGCTAGAGAGCCCTCCACGGTCAAGGGCGCCATGGCTGGTGCTGATGATAAGATCGTCTGGCCGCTCACTGGCGATGACGATCTGATCGTGGTAGGCCTAGCCCTTGAGGACGACGACGACACCCATGAGGATGATGCTGCCTTGTTTGTTAACCATGTCGGTAGCGGCTCTGCTGCTCTGATCGATCTGGACGGCAGCGGTGGTGAAGGGGCGACGACGACTGGA
This sequence comes from Miscanthus floridulus, assembly GCF_019320115.1. Lineage (NCBI taxonomy): Eukaryota > Viridiplantae > Streptophyta > Magnoliopsida > Poales > Poaceae > Miscanthus > Miscanthus floridulus. The sequence continues at coordinate 176,568,444 of NC_089581.1, read as the reverse complement.
ACCCCAGTATGCTCCAACGGCTCAACTCCATCTGTTGCTGGTACTAGTACCTCTTCTGGACCTGGTGTTGGTAAGCGTAAATCTGCTGTGTGGGGCTGATTTTGATGAGATCTATGAGACTATGAATGGTAGGAAAATCTACACTAAAGCTACCTGTAAAATGTGTAAGCATACTTTGTCTGCTAGATCTAATGCTAGCACCAGGCACTTGCAGAGGCACAAAAAATCTTGTAGGCAAAAAATGATCAAGCTGCTAGGGTTCAGTCTAGGCTTACTTACAATACTGATGGTTCTGTGCATAACTAGGACTATAAACCTGATGTTGCTAGATCTGAATTGTGTCGCTTGATTGCTAGGCTTGATTTGCCGTTAGGTATTGGTGAGACAGAGGCCTGAAAGGATTACATTGTCCATGCTCATAACCCTAGGTTTGTTAAACTACCTAGACAGACCACCACTAGAGATCTGAGTAAACTATTTACTGAACGTCGTAATATGCTTAAGAATTCTGTGTTGTCTACTGCTTCCTCTGTTGCTCTGACATCAGACATTTGGTCTGGTAATGCTAAGGAGGATTACATTAGTGTTGTTGCTCATTTTATTAGTGCTGATTGGGAGTTACAGAAAAAGGTTATTGGACTTAGGTTGATTGAGGTGAAACATACTAGTGAAAATATTGCTAAAAGAGTTGCTTGTGTGGTTGAGGAGTTTGGTCTCATTGATAAGGTTTTTTTGTGACTCTAGACAATGCTTCTTCTAATGCTAAGGCTATGGAAACTTTGACACCTATGTTTGCTGGTGGGTCCTGATCCTACACCTAAGCCTGTTGATCCTTCTAAGCATAAGTACAGTCTTGTGCATAAATGTTGTGCTTGTCATATCATTAACCTGATTGTAAAATCTAGTTTAAAGAGGTTTAAACCATACACAGAAGATTTTAGAACTGCTATTAACTTTTTAAATTCATCTAATCAAAGAATTACTATGTTTAAGAACTACTGTACTGCTCAGGGTGTTAGACCTAGAAAGTTTGGCTTAGATATAGATGTTAGATAGAATGCTACATATCTTATACTTAAACACTTGGTTCCATATAAGCATGTTTTTTTTGTGTTCATTAATTCTAATTATGGCTCTGAATTATTGTCTGCAAGGCATTGGTATATAGCTGAAAAGATATTAGAGTTTCTAGAACTATTTTATGACTCCACTATTGTTCTTTCTGGTGTTTACTATCCAACTAGTCCACTTATCCTACACCATCTGCTAGAAATTGCTTCTCATTTACATGCAAGTGAAAAAGATCAAAATTTAATTGATGTTGTATATCCTATGAAGCTTAAATGCCTTAAATACTGGCAGCATATACCTCTGTTATATTCATTTGCATTCATTCTTGATCCTAGAGCTAAGATGAGAGGTTTATTTAGAATCCTGGAATTACTTAAAGAGAGCACTGGTTGTGATTATACTTCATATTATGCTGATGTAAAAACTAAAATTTACAAGTTATTTAACAAATATGAGAGAAAGTTTAGTGCAGCTAGGAGTCAAAGGGTTGCACAGCCTGCAATCCATACAGGTAAGAGAAAACATGCATGGGAAAGAATCTTGGGAGGCCCTTGATCTGTTGTTGGTTCTTCCCTTGTCTGTGCCCCCACTTTATCTTCATCTGCTTCTACTGCTAATGAGCTCTCGGTTTATCTAGATAGTGACAATGTCACTGCATATGAGGATGATTTTGATTTACTTCTCTGGTGACGTGACCACAAACTAACCTATCCAATCCTATCTATAATGGCTAGAGATATTATGTCTGTTCCTATTTCTACTGTCTCTTCGGAATCATGTTTCAGCTTGACAGGAATGATAATTGAAGAGCAGCGGCACCGCCTCTTGCCTGAAACTGTGGAGATGCTGGCCTGCATAAAGAATTTGGGAGTCGGGAGAAAGCATATTACAACATGTTGACAACCAAGAGCCGGAGGACTCCTTCAAGAATTTGTACCTCGATGAAGATGCAGATGGGGCTGCTGGTACTGCTGGTTCATCTGGGGCTGGTACATCTAGGGCTGCTGGTAATTAGTGTTAAGAGAGGAGAGAGTGCTCTGTTAATCTGTCATCTCTATTTTGTATCTGACATCTGTGACGGTGACTGTGTGACTTGGGACTTTTGAACAATGATGGAAGACTTATTAAGAGTTGTGCTGTACTCTTTTTTCCTTTCTAGGATTTCTCACAAGGGTGAGTTTTACCTAGAAATGTTTTTAATGAGGCAGCATTACACAAATAACTCAGTTATTTTAATTCTCTTGTCTCATTTGGTAGCTTTTGTTAGAACTGAGAATCTGTGACTGTGATCAGTTTATTACTTGTGAATGTGAAATGCTGAAATGTGAATGAATTGTGAAATGTGATTGTGAAAATGGAGAAGTGTTGAATGAGAGAAGTAGTTTGAGGTGTTTTAATGGCATCGGATTGTGGGCTGGCATGGCCCGTAGATTTGACCGTGCTTACCAGACCGGCACAGCACGGATTTTGGCTCGTAGGGCCGTGCTTGGGCCGAAGGCCAGGCACGAGATCCGGAGGGGCACGGCACGGGAGACACGGCGTGCCGTGCCGGCCCGACCCCCTGTGGGCCGTGCTTGGCCTAGGCCCGAGCCGGCCCGTTGGCCATCTATAGGTGGGGCAGTTAGCATTCCTCAATATGGTATTATGTTGGCAGGTGAGTTTCCAGCATCACCCTTAGAAAAACAGTATTATCTTGCAAATGTGTATACGTAGGCAAAATGTGTTGTCGGATGCAGAAAGCCATTGCAGTGTGCACCATGGTTGCATGCATCATCCATGATTTTTTAATGACAATTTCAAGGCGTTATGCAAATGTTTATGCCGTGGAGAAATGTGTTGTTGGATGCAGGCGCGGTCCATTCCAATGGCAATGCTTCCATTCTGTAGAGGACAAATAAAATGTTGCATCATCCTTGAAATTGTAGGTAGCTTGAATTTATATTAGAAATAATAAACGTCGTGTTGTCGGATGGCCATTGGAGTAGAACGTAGCAACTTTTGCGTCATCCTATGAATTATAGAATAAGGGTAGTTAGGAAGATATCAGGATATATATAGCAGAAATTTTTGGATTGGGAAGGAGATCCCTGTCAGAAAAGGCTGCCAATTAAATGTTGCTTTTAGTTGACCTTAACTTTTGCCTCTATATTAGTGCCAGTGATCCAGAAGCATATACCCATGAGATATTTCCTCATGTGTTCTACACCTTTTCTTTAGAAATGTTGCAAAGAAAACACTATAAGACTTTTCAAGACTGAAAACATAAAGGCACACATATGACACAATCAAAGATATTTGTAACCGGCGCCACATATGCATAACAATATGCTTGCGATGGTATATTCCCGGCCTTTATATATATATTTTTTTTATGCCTCAACTCTTAGAGTACAAGTCGTAGTATCCGAACTTACACACTAACACACACCACCACACACACAAACTCACACACACCCACACCTACACTAATATGTAAGCTAGACCTACACCTACACGAAGAGACTGCACGTGGCTGAGAGATATCCGAAGTCAACCTGGCTTCGCACGTGATGGGCACGTCACACTGACTATTATGGCATATTCACACGTGAGGCTGCACAGCACCTGCAAATTTATTACCGGGGAAAAACCCCATGAGGCACGCTGCTGATCCCAGGAATCGAACACACGCCCGGCCGCTGGCACAACTGGCGAGCAACCAACCGAGCTACGCTCGGTCCTCACCCGGCCTTTATATGCTTCAAGAGAAAAACTATATATATTCTCTTAGAGACGTCAGCTTTGTAATAATAAATATATTGGAGGGTCAGAAACTCATATGTTACATACTTTTATTCAATATACTAACATTGCGATTATATATTCGATATCTAAGAAACATCAACATACGTACTAGATTTTCTAGTATGTTTTCCTCTGTGAACCAGATTTATATGCCTAGAATAATATAACACCGATATGCCCCGTTCACTGGTCTGAAACTTGGCTGAAACTTGCTGAAAAATACTGTTTCGACTGAATTGTTGTGAGAGAAAAACACTGTTCCGGCTGAAAAAAAGAAGCCGAACAAGCCGAACATGAGGTAAGCCGAACAGGGCTGAAAATACTAGCTAGCATATATATGTCTATAATACTTAATTTGGGTGTGCTAGTACTTAGCAAGAGTATAATTGTGTTTAGCGAAATAATTAAGAGAGGCTAGCTGACAGATGGATGGATATATATATAATTCACGTTCTAGCGCATCACAATTGTGGTACGTGCAAGGTGTTGCATTTAATTTGCAGATACTTGTGTAGTTGATCTATGTTGTAATTAAGATGAGTGACTTGAGAATTTGATTTATTTTCAGAGCATGACTAATGGTAGTCTGATGATTGCCCCCTTTTTTAAACAAAGGGCACGAAGGACCTAGTTCCAAGTTTCTAGGTTTCAAGCTCCAACTGCCCCTTAAAAAAAACTGCCTCCTCCATCCAACACTTTTCTTCCGATGCCACCGAGTGTAGCTAGTATTGTTTGCAAATACAATAATGTAACGACAAGTATATAAAATTGGGTGATGGCTAACCAACTAATCCAGCCAATAATGCAATTATGAGACAGATAGAAGCTGCCAACGAACAGAGCTTTCAAATAGAAGATGGTTGATATATATTTATAGTTTGAAGACCTCATCCACATGCAATGCATATTTTCTTCAAGCAGCAGCAGCAGTCAGCAGACAGTGCACTCTGCTTATATATAAGGTCATGTTCGCTTGTCTTATAATCCGTATTTTTCAGCTAGAACAATGTTTTTCTTACACAACAAATTAGTCGAAATAGTGTTTCGACTCGTTTTTTCAGCGAAACAGACCCAATTTGGACACTGAAAGCCTTTTTCCTCGCTCTCACAGTACACTGAATGCACGCACAGATGCACTTGCTACTCCTCTCGCTCCAAAATCACAATATATAGTCCGATCGATGAGGAGCAAATAAAGCTAAAAGTGAATTCTAGCTTTAATTTAAAGAGCCATAATTAATAATATATAATACACATCACGTACATATACGGAACTGAAGGGGCACTGTACGTTGTACGTACGTACAATTATACTCTGTCGTAATATAAGTATACACCACACGATGAGCCGGCGTTACGTTGATGCCTGCATGCATGCGCATGCATCGCGTGGCTACCTGCTAGCTGCAGATCAAGATAGAGTGATGATAGACGACGACGATACGGTGGCCGGCGACCGACGGCCGGGCGGCTGGAGTGATCGATGATGATACCGATGAGAGTACGACGATGACGACGACGACGTGAGCGATCGAGGTCGGTCAGATGTTGATCTTTCCGATGAGGGGTATGCCGATGGCGGTGACGATGAGGGTGGAGGGCACGCCGAAGACGATGTGTTGCCAGAAGGTGAGGTCGTAGGCGTTGCGCGTCGCCCGCCGAGCCTGCTCGCACACGATCAGGTTCGCCGCCGACCCCAGCAATGACAGGTTGCCCGCCACCGTGCTCACCCACGCCAGCAGCAGCCACGACCGAACCACCGCCGCGGGCGAGATCAGCGCCGCCGCCGAGGCCACCTCGCCGCCCATCAGAAGCACTGCATGCACGCAGTACGGACCAACCAATTAATAATTAATTAGCACAGGTGCTGAGGAACATGCATGCCAACCAATTAATATAGCACGCATGCAGCTACGTATAAATACGTACGTACCTGTTGGGACGTTGGATGCTAGGTTGGAGAGCAGGAGGATGATGATGGACAGCACGGAGATGCCGCCGACGCTGTTGACCTTGGAGTAGGGCGCCATGAAGTTCCAGATGGCCGCCGGCAGCCCCGTCTTGTTGAATCCGCTCACCGTGATGAACATCCCCGAGAAGAAGACGAGCAGCGAGTAGGACACCGTGTTGAGGCACGGCTCGGAGTCGCGGAAGTCGACGACCACCAGGGCGATGGCCGTGGTGATGGCCGTCCACGACATGTTGAGCCCCACCATGTAGGCGATCACCATGCCCACCGTCACGATGTACGCGAAGCTCTTGAGGAACAGCTTCCGCCGCTCCTCCGTGCACTGCATGAACCACGGGTGCTTCGTGGAGATGTTCTCCGTCATCAGCGGCGACATGTACCCGCTGCCGCCGTTGGTGCTGCCCAGCTGCAGCTTGGGGCTCGGCTCGACGCCGGCATGGGCCCCGGCACCCTCCTCGACGGCCTCCATCCTCTTGCCGTCAACGTCGATGGGGCTGCTGCTCCCATCCAGGTCCTTCCAGTACATGCACAGCAGCATCACCATGTTGACGGCCATGCCGGCGAGCATGGCGGGCAGGATGCCGAGGAGGAACTTGGGGAACGGGATCTTGCTGTTGAACGCGATCACCAGGTTCTGCGGGTTGCCGATGGGCGTCGCGCTGGAGCCGATGTTGGCGCTGGACGCCAGCGCCAGCAGGAAGGGCTTGGCGGGGAGGTTGCGCTCGGCGGCAAGCTCCAGCACGAACTCCGTCAGCACCACGCAGCAGGTGTCGTTGGTGAAGAGCGCGCTGGCCAGCGCCGTGACCACGCACACGCGGCACAGCAGGTCGCGCCCGCCCTGGCTCCGCCACGCCAGCAGCGTGCCCAGGTGCTTGAACATGCCGGCGTTCTTCAGGTAGCTGCCCACCACCATGGTGGCGAACAGGAGGCCCAGGATCGGGAGGTCCACGGACGCGTACGCGTCGTCGGGGCTGATCACGTGGAACACGATCATCAGCACGGCGCTCAGCAGCGCGCCCGCCGTCCGGCCGATGGGCATGAAGGGCACCGACGGGAACACGGCCAGCACCCAGAACACACCGAAGGCGAGGGAACCCAACACCACCTTGGCCACCGACGCTAGAGCCATGATGATGGCCTTGGATTATTCGATCCTCCTCTTGATCTTGTACGTAGGATCGATCGAGCACCAAGGAGCTCGATCGGTCACTAGCTATCTACTTGCCCGTCAGAGCAGTGCGTGGTAGCAGCAAGCTATATAGCTATGTAGCTCAGCTCCGATCCTATCCTTGCATGAACAATAACTAACACTTGCTGCTTGGTGTGGGCAATGGTGCAAACAACAAGTGGTGGATGGAGCGAGCGAGGTGGTAGTGATGACTGATGAGCTATCAGTGAGTGTGTGAGTGCAGGAGAGAGGCCCTCCATCCTCGCGGATATAAATAGAGGAACCGATCGAGCTGGAGGCGATCGTCGGCTGACGCCATGCATGCATGTATTGCGCGCTTGGCTCCAATGCAAGCAAGGCCAAAGAGTCAAATTTGCAGAATGAGGTCACTATTTACTACTATATATATGAAGCTAGGTAGCTAGCTAGCTAGGGTAATTAATGTAATAAAGTAATAATGACGGTTGCTGATGCCGTCAGTCGGTAATAACGTGCGCAGGAGATACACTTGGATTTTAATTGGCCCAAAAGCACCTTGTAAAGTACTTTCAATGGTAGATACAATCTGTATTTGTACCTAAGGATGAAAACGGACGGAATCGAACGGAGAACTCCTCAACCGTTTTCTACTTTTACATTTGAATACGAAAACGAAAACGAAAGCGGACAAACCGAACACGAAAACGAACACGAACTTACGGAATATCGAGAATTTCGAAAACGAAACAATTCGAGCGGAATTATATCGAACACGGTCGGTATACGAAAACTCAATACGGAATACCGACCCGTAGACCAAGTGCATGACTAAGTGCATACATGATCAAGTTCAAGTGCATATAATAATTAACAAGTGCATATTATAGAAACATGAACTCGAACTGAGTCAGAATAATTTTATTAACCTTTTTAGAATAGATGTAGTATTTTATTTTAAAGATTTATTCAGATTTTTCTTTTGAGTAACAAAGATTTATTCGGCTGATGCAAAAACTATCAAATGATTGACTTTACAGGTGGGGGTTAAACCGATGAGCTTGATGGGCTATGGCCTAGGTGGGCTTTCGTGTATATGCTGCCGGTTTCCTGACATTTAGCACCATCTCATGAGGTGAAGAGAGACGAGGCTGAGCGCCGTCTATAAGTGAGGGCAGCTGGCCACCAGTAGAAAGAACACAGCTGCGTGGTGAACAACCTGTAATTGGGCTGTATGACCTGTGCAGTTGGCCAAATTCGGTTTAAACCGAATTTTCAATTCGGAATATTTCAAATTAAAAGTAGAAAAGTAGAAAACGATCGGAAAAATGTCTAAACCGTTTTCTACTTTTACATTTGAAATACGAAACATCTGAAATGCGAAAGCGAAAACGGTAAAGTCGGACAAGAAAATGCGGATTCGATCGGATTAAATATAAAAAAACGATGCGGTTCGGTTCGGGATATTTCCGTTCCGTTTTCATCCTTATTTGTACCTCTATCTCTATCTTTAGTTCTACTTTTTCTTTTCTCCATCATAACTGAAACCCTAAAGACCCCCCCCCCCCATATGTCGCCGAATCCATCACTCCTCCAGGCACCTAGGTCAGGGACATGGGCCTCGTCAGCAATGGGCACAGGGCACCCATCCCGACCCGTATTTGCGAGTTCCTCGTGCTGGGCCCTATGCATGGTCACAGCCTCTTCATTCCATGGGATCTCATTCCTCATGTCCTCATGCTGCATGTGCCCCTCCTCCATCACTGGCGTCCCCCACTTCGCCAACCATTAACATCTACACGGCCACGTCCGTTGTCGTTGGGTCATTGCCTATCTAGATCTAGAGGCATCCCTCTACTTATCATAGTAGGATGTCTCCCAGGGGCAGACACAGCGGTGGGGCGGGGGGGGGGGGGCAAGCCCCCCTACCCGTATCGTAGCAGTGGAACCTCCTGTGGAGCCCCCATGAATTTTTAGGATGTCTCCCAGGGGCGGACACAGCGGTGGGGTGGGGGGGGGGAAGCCCCCCTACCCGTATCGTAGCAGTGGAACCTCCTGTGGAGCTCCCATGAATTTTTAGGCAAAGTTACGAATCCGAGACTAAAGGTCATGGCCTTTAGTCCCGGGTCACATAACCGGGACTAAAGGTCCATCCTCAAGAGAAAAATAAACAAAATTGTAGGGAGACATCTCTTGCGATGTGTGAGATTCGAACCCAAGACCTCTTTTCTCATGCATAAACTCCTTACCAATTCAGCTATACACCACATGTGACAGGGTCCTGGACACTCTCATTTTGAATTGACCTGTGGGGTACCTTTAGTCCCGGGTGGGAGACCTTTAATCCGGGTTGGTGACACCAACCGGGACTAAAAGATCACCCTTTAGTCCCGGTTGGTATTACCAGCCGGGACTAAAGGTTGAAGGACCTTTAGTCCGGGTTGGTAACACCAACCGGGACTAAAGGTCGACATTTAGTCCGGGTTGGTAACACCAACCGGGACTAAAGGTGGCCTGCTGCGAAAGCGTGCCGGGACATGGGCCTTTAGTCCCTGTTGGTAGCTCCAACCGGGACTAATTCTTCCTTTACTCCCGGACGCAAAAAATACCGAGACTAAAGCCCAAAATCGAAGTGGATGAAAGGTCATTTCTCTACTAGTGTGATGTCTCCTAAGGCCTTGTCCTTTGTGGGCTTGACCTTAGCTTGTCACTGATCTCTTCACATGTCACCGCAATTGAGTATGTTAGAATGGCTAGCCTTGCCACGAACCAATGCTCTTGGGTAATTCCTTGCCCACTCTCTCCACGTCATTTCTATCTAAATGAGTGTGTGACACCTGAGGTCTAATTAGCCATTGTGGTGGATGTGAATCTTTGCCTTGACATAGCACTTGTGATGAGAGCGAAATCCATCGCCGAGATTGCACACCTTAAAGACTTACTAGGTGGTAGTTGAGGTGCTCAAGGTTGCAGCTCCATGTCCCACCAAGGAAGTCCCTTTTGGTTGCTAACTCAGTGGCTCACCCATTGTGGTTCCTCACTGTGATCCTCTTTCAACATTGGTTGTCGTTGGGAATGTTGTTGTTGATTGGTTATGCTCTCTCTCTTACCATCGAAGGTCATCAAAGTAGGAACCTTGAATCTTGTTGTGGCATCTCTTGTTTGCACGTGTGGTCATCATCTTCATTGATTTTGGATTTGCAATTGGCCTTCTGCTCTAGAGTTGCCGTCAAGCTTCTACATTTCATCAAGACAAATGCAAAATAGGATGGGCATCAAGCAGTGGTCAGATCAACATTGTCATGCTCATCAAGCCTTCAAGCATCATGGTCATAAGAAGTTAGTTGTGCTCCTCAAGCTCACTATGGAATGTCATGGGCAGGTCATCATAGCTTAGGTTGTCCACCTGTAGTGTTCTCTGCTAGGCTCTTATAGTTTTTGTACACAAATTTTGCTTCTAATAACATGAACATTGTTGTTGATCGACCCTTGTAAGATTCATCTCACAAGGGCCGGATAGATTCCCTTCCAATATGTGGTCTAGAATTGTTATAAGCGTGTATATCTTTGTATGTAATTTTCACTTCCATTACTGAATTGGTCGTACATACAATCAAATGGTTAGTCGGTGCCTATAGACAACAAGCAAGACTCACTTATAGACTAAAACACATCGACGGTCCTTGAACTTGGCTCAAGATGCCATCTAAGTCACCAAACTTCCAAAGTGCACATTCAAGTACCTAAAGTTACTATTCCTATAACATGAGATCCAAATTACTATAACTTGAGTTTGCGTAGCAGGTTGATTGTGCGATGACAATGGCACTGATATATGGGCCTACTTGCCGGTCTCATCTCATCTCCCCCTACAACCACGTGAGTCGCGCATGTTGGTGCCATGCCATCATGTAATCAGCATGACACGGAGGTAGATTAACTCAAGTTACGGAGATTTGGATCTCACGTGACATATTTAGTAAGTTAAGGGACCTCAGTGTGCATTTTGGAAGTTCGAAAACCTACGCAGAGCCAAGTTTAAAGACCAGCTGTGTGTTTTACTCCACACATGCATGCGTCAGTGTTTTACTCAGTACTTATGCACGCGTCAGTGCTTAACGAAAAATAGTAATAAGTAACGTAATTGCGACATGGACAGGATATATTAGTCTAATATAAGCATCAGTAGTACTCGTCGGTTAGGACTTAGGAGTCGATTGATCGGTGTATATATTTCAGTGTCATCATCAATACAATTGTAATAATATAAGCAGAGAGACGGTGGAGCAGTTACCCTCGAGTTACTAATCAAATGAACCCTTGCCCTGCCACTTTCAGGCTTAATAAGCGTCGTCACTGCTCTCAAGTTGCATTGCTTGCTCACCATTCGCTTGCTTTTTTGCTTATTTTAGCAAACAGCGAACTATCAACTTCACAGGTCCAGCGTTTCGTCGCCTAGTCTCTTAATTAGTTGAGATTATATATGTATAGTATATTATATTTCTAATAACTTATTAATGCCATGATTAGTGGCAGAGAGAGCCGATACTTGCTGGCGATTGGCCCAGCAGTATCTGCTGCAGAATAAACTAGACTGATGTGTCGATTGATCCGGCCGTGTGGACCATTTCATATCTCATTTTGGACGGCATCACGTGATGATACATATATGTATAGTCGCCATGGCGATGAGGAGTAAACTACTCTGTATCCTTGGCTTTCCGGCTGATATAGGACAAGAAGCGCATCATATCATATATAGTACTAAGGCAACACACACACACACACACACACACATATCATCTCCGATCCAAGCATTATTATGTCAACTGCTCCGTCAAGCTGTAATTTTAACAGTGTCAGAAGACTATTCTCATCTCCTTTCGTTTTGACAGCTGGAAGAGAGTGAAGGCGAAATTATGTATTATGTATTAATCAGGTAGTAGTATATCAGTATATGTGTCAACATTTCACTTGGACATTCAGTCCTGCAGCACGGTGGCACCATGAGTCCCACTAGCTAGCTCAACATCAAAGGTGCATGAACTACTACTACATTCATCCACAGAAATCCTGTCCAATTGTGTCTAAGCTAGCCTTTTGATTGAAACCGATGTTGATCAACAGCAAGGCCGCCCACATACTCCTCCAACTAGAAAGACTAGAGAAATGCTCTTAATTAATTAGTTTTAATCTCAGTTACTTGCTAAACTAGACACAATTGGGCAACTGTTTATGTGAAGAAATTACTTCCTCCATTTCCAATATAAATCAACTTCTAGCTAGAGTTGTCCTAAATCAAATTATTTTAAGTTTGATTAAATTTATAGAAAAGAGCATCATTTTTTACCACACCAAATTACTATCACTACTAGATACATTGTGCCATAAAAAATATTTTCATAATATATTTATTTAGTGTCATAGGTGTTGTCCTCTCTATAAATTAAGTTGGTTAAACTCAAAATAGTTTGATTTAGGATGACTCGGCTAGTACTCCCTCTACCTCCAAATAAATCAATTATTAGAATCCATGCAAAACTATGTTAAATTTGACTAATTTTATAGAAAAGAGTAACAACATTATAACATATAATTAGCATATTATTAAAATATATTTTATGATATATCTAATGATAATAATTTGATGTCATGGGATTTTTCTAGAAGTTCTGTTAAAGTTTAAAAAGTTTGACTTAAGACAACTCTAGGAATCTATTTATTTAAAGAAAAAGGGAGTAGTTGGATTTATCTTTGGACGGAGGAGCAGTTGGTAAAAAAACTCGTATCAGCAGTGTGCCAGTGCCGGTGCGGTGACATTAATAATTACAACTATCACATTGTATAAGAAAAATATATATTCCATGATGGCCAGATATTTACGACGTTCAAAGCAGGCACAACCGTATTAGTGCGATTTGATCCACCCCTGCTCGCGTTTGCCACCGTACCATTGCGTCCATTTGCAACTAGTCTAGGTAGCAGGTACTGCTTACAACAGATGTGATCAAATGTACTTTAGACTACAAGCAAATTGGCATTAGTAAATGCAACATGTGCAAAAGGCGCCTAGAGAGAGGGGACATCGATATCTGCACACAAGTATATAGTTGCCAAGGGATGAATCGATGGCCATTTTTAATCTTCGTGTGCTCGCTCCATTTTAAATTGTAAGCCGTTCAAGCTTTTCTAGATATTTTTTTTTTTTTGCTATGCAACTAAATCACTACGCCAGATTATATTTGTAGGAACGGCTCCAGATGGTATGTAGCATCGGTTTTGACAGCCGCTCCTATCAAACAGTGACTACAAATCACCGATTTGTAGGGGCGGTTGGCCAGCCGCCCCTACAAATCGATTTATAGGGACGACTGGATATTAAGCCGCCCCTATAAATCAATTTCTAGAAATCACAAAATGGGATAAACAATAGCAATTTTTTTAATCCGAGAAGGTACCCACCGTCAACCACACACCCACTCTAATGTTGCAGCATTTTTTTACGATTTTTGCACACTTTTGCGTCGACCTGGATTCAAACCCACAACTTCTCCCTCGCGCGCAAACTCCTCAACCACTACACCTCACGATCACTTGTGTCTACAATCCATTTTGATTCCCCACGTATTATACAAAACTGAGCATAAATTGATTGTTTGAGGCCCTATACTAATTCAAATGAAAAAGTTATCAACTACAAAGTTTTACAACTTTTTGAGATCTACAACTTTTATTTTGGTAGTTTCTCCATCCGAGGTCACTTATAAAATTTGAATTTCAAATTTGAGAAATTAGAACGTAGTTTTCCATGACAAGATGATTTTAAATGAGAAAGTTATCAACTACAAAGTTTCATAACTTTTCAAGATTTACAACTTTCATTTTTACTGTTTGTCTATCCGAGGTCGTTTAAAAAATTAAAATTTCAATTTTTTAGAAATTCAAACATAGTTTTTCTTGATAAAATGATTTCAAATCAAAAAGTTGTCAACTACAAAGTTTCATAACTTTTCAAGATCTACAACTTTTATTTTGGTTGTTTCTCCATCTGAGGTCGTTTACAAAATTTGAATTTTAGTGCTTAATTTTTAATACTCGGCATCTATTTGTAGGGTCCGTTCAATATTGAGCCGTCCTTACAAATTCGATTTGTATGGGCGGCTAGATATAGAGTCGCCCCTACAAATCGCCCCATTTATAGGGGCGGCTGATAACACCGGCCGCCCCTACAAATCCATTTGTAAGGGCGGCTCATTTGGCAACCATTTGTAGGGACGGCTCAATATAGAGCCACCCCTATAAAGAAAGGGAGGTGTTGCCACAAATCGTTTCTGTAGTAGTGAATATATGTTATACCTAGATACATATCTATAGTAAAAGCTATATAGCTAGCTAGTGGAACAGATAGAGTATCATATATTTTTGCATTTGAGAAACTATCAAGTCTAAAAATAAAAATTCATAAAACTGAACTGTTCTACTTTAGTTATGCCTAGAATGCATTAGAACAGTGCACTGAGATTGCTGGTTGCAAATCAGGTGAATTTTCAAAACAAAAATAATTATAGGAAATTGGTAAATATATATAACGATTAGTAAAAGGTGGAGGAGTGGTTCAAAAAGCGACTCATAAGCTGAAAAGGCAAGAATTTGTCATTAGAGGGTCAACTAACATTGATAAATTCAGTGCTTATAATGTCATTTTTTGCCATACCAAGGGGGCCCTAAAAAATTGGATTACGTACTTTCACTCCAGATTCTTTTGGTAAGATGACCAACACAAGAAAAAAAATGTCACTTTGCCAAATGGTGAATGTGCTAGCCCAAAGATCAAGGTGTCCTAGGAATCCATTATTTGAATATAAAGAACATTTCCTACTTAGCAATGGTTGCTTAAGCTCCTTACAACTGATGGCGCCTAGCAGAAGATTATTTAGGGAGTGTTTGGTAGGGCTCCTCCGAAGGAGCCGGAGCTGGCTTGGAGGAGCCACAATCCTCAAAAATGGCTTCGGCTCCTCTATTACGTTTGGCAGGGCTCCTCCAGAGCAGCTGAAACTGGGGAGGAGCCCTGCCAAACAGGTCCTTAATTTGTAATAAATATCAAGATCTAAGCCAATAGTACAAGCCGAATGGAAAAGCAGGGACACTTTTTGTACAGTCAAGCAGTATTTCTTTTACTTTGGATCTTTCATAGTAAAGTACGGATCATAGGTTCAGCTCTGGGAGGACTAAATGACTGGGAAATGCAATTTTACAGGCTTAGTATCCTTGCCTTTACAATATAGCAAGACCTAAATTTGTTACTATATATAGCAGCTCTTAGTTCCTCTCCGTCGTAGGATTTTCTGCCCGACATGTACATTAACTTTTTTGTGCATAAGGAATAAGAGGGGTAGCATACAGGACACAGATTTATATTAGTTTAGGTACAAGCTATCCACGTTCAATGGAAAAAAGCATCTCTATGCACCGTGCGCTAGGGTTACATGGGCGCTGATGAAGTTTTTCGTGGGTTGTTGTGCTAAGGGTTGCATAGTTGATCAATGGGTTGCCCCTACCTCCCCTTATTCGTCCGGGGGGTAAGGTCATAGATGGAATGCTAATCTATCTATAGCTAGGGTTTCCTATTTTGTTACAAGAGAATCTAGCCAGATCTAAGTGGATTGCCTTGATCTGCTTGGTTTCTAAGCATACCTAGTCGATGTCTTGTCTTCCAAGTAGTCGATCTATCCTATCTGGTTTGGGCCTTCACCTTGCCAGGCACGACCCATCCATTCTAGTTTGGGTTCATTTCCTCGTAGCGAGGGTACCTGTTGAGTGTCAAACATAGAGGTAGATTAAACTCATGGATTGACATTATGATAGTCCGATTAACCCCCTAACTCATTCTCCAAATTAGCTAGAGGCTTGCGGGCTACACCCTCTGGCCAGTCGATAAATGGCCTAGAGGGATGAGGGGGCCACTACGGGAGAAGCCCCCAGCACCAAGGTGATAATCCAAGAGGCTGAGTCCCCGCTCAGATCGTCTTGACTTGAGGGCTTGGGGGTCGGCCAGGCTAAAGTAGCCCCCAACTTAGGGAGGGTGACTGATGAGCAAGCGCCACCATGATCTTGGCTCGGGCCGGTTCCAACCCCGACCGACGCCTAGAATATCCCCTAGAATCTGTCAAGCATTCGGAGCCTGACATGCGGGTAGAGCAGCAGGGCGTCAGGCCTTGGCAGGGTCCTTTTTTCTCCATTCCCACGAGGTTGTGTCAGCCACTTCCAGCGTAGGGTCATGCCCGGGGCATGACATGTCACGACAAGAACCCCCACGCGCCTATCGTGTGGAGGAATTCAGACCCACATGGCAACCACCCTCCACATGTGGGGGAGAAGTCATGGCGTACAAACGAAGCCATGAGAAAGCGAACCCAAGGAAGACACAACGACAGCGGATCGGATAGCACTCGATGGTCAGCTCCGGGCAGGAGCAAAAGTTGTCAATGGGCAGTTGGTACATTGTCGGCCCCGCTACAAGACAAAGGAGGATGTACGCCGCCGCTGAGGGGGCACTAAAGCCTAGGAGGAGAAACCCTAGGAAAACCCCCACAACTGTCACTCCCGTTGCCCTCCAGTATATAAGGCTGGGCACGAGCTCATGTAGATTGGATGGTAAGCATTCCAAACTAGATTAGACCATAGACCTATGATTGAGACACTCAGCCTTGGGTCGGTTCTTCGCTCGAGCTACCAAAACCCTAGAACTATAGCATAGCACTCGCCTACATCTCTCTCTACCCCTCGGCTGTAAGAACTCAATTGAGCATTCCTAGCACGTGCACGAGGAACACCACTATTGTACATAGGGCCTAGACACCTGAACCATCTCTTGTGTGTTGAGTGCTTAAGCGACCGGAGACCCACGCATTGACCCACGTCGAACAACCTGATTACTGCCACAGAATCGAACCCATGACAGTACTCGGGGCCTAATATACTGACATTCTCCACCGAATTTCTCTTGGTGGAGGGACCTTATAGGTGCCAAGTTATTAACATGGAATGAGCTTTAGATCAGCCTATCATTGAATAGTCAGCATTCATCTGTTAGTAGAACTCTAACTCATGAGCTTAATCATACATCATTAGTATTTTCATAATATATGTTTTCTATTTTTGCTTGTGTTCTTATTCGCATTGCAGGGATTAACCTTTGTGGAGAGGTCAATTGGACGGTGCACTCACTGGTAGAGAACAGAGCTTTACTCCCGGTGAGGAACCCCCTCTAGTCCTGGTTCCCCACCCGGGAGCAAGCATCCGGGACTAAAGGGGGTCCTTTAGTCCCGGGTCAGGAACCAGGACTAAAGGAGGACCTTTAGTCCCGGTTCGTATTACCAACCGGGACTAAAGGTGCCTCTTGACATGTCACGATGGCCGGCACCTTTAGTCCCGGTTAGTAATACGAACCGGGACTAAAGGTTTTATTCCTTTTTTCTTTTCTTTTCAAAATAGGTTTTCGAAGTCCTATTGTATGCTGCTAATTATACAATTATACGCGCGTATAGTATGTTTCGGTTCAAGCACAATGAACATATTAAATCACACAATTCAAGCATAGAAAAAAAAATATATATATATATATGCATGCATGCATCATATATATATTTACATGCATGCATGCATATGTGTATTTTACATTATATTATTTCATGTGCATATATTACAAAAAGATTGCATTATAGTTGTTGTGATATAACAAGTTTCCTCTCATCCTCTAGCTTGGCTTCCATGGCAGTGTTGGGTCGAAGTAGAACTCGCCCTTGGAATCGATGACCTGCTCATTAAAAAATCTGGCTATAGACTCTTAAATTGCTTTGATTTGGTCTTGCCGTATGACCTTTTCCTCCAACCATCGAGTCTATAGGTTTGAATTAAAGGAAAATAAATTAATATATGTACATATATATATATAAAGATATAATAACACAATCAATAATAATAATTAAATGAATATATAGTGTATTTTTAACGTACTTTGAGTCTCTCTGTAGGAGTTCTTTGGGAGACCACCTTGATAAACTTGCAAACATAGTAACCACAGTAGTTGTTCCCCTATTCCTGCCTCAGACACCACTTTACGAGAAAAAGATTTGTCATCCAATCTGGTGATCCGGTGAAAGCTATATGTTTAATTAATAAAGATGATGCGATTCAGGGGACTTACTTTCAAAGGGATTACATTCAGTGACGCTTTGCATTTTTTCATGCGTTGCTTCTCAATAAAGGTTTTCTAAACACTGCCCAATAAAAAATTTGCCACGTCATCAGATATAGTTAATCATCATGTTTGTGTGTATATATAGTTGCTAGAGATCCCAAAATTACCTCTGGATAATATCTATCATATCTTGGTAGTCTTGTTGTGGTTTTCTCATCGAGTCATAGATTATCAAGTGACTTTTTACCAGATCGATGTCCATCAATATCCAGTGATTGTTGCATGTGTTTATAGGATATAACGCATAACACTCATTAATTAACTAGAATCAACATATGAGCCATTAAGGATGATCGACATTATTAACACTCACTTGAAGTTATAGGGAAAGAGTATATCCTTCTTGTGGCGTTGGTTCACTAAGAAGTTCATGAGGTTACTCTCTGACTCAGACTTCCAATTAGTCTTTGGAGTAATTGGGTCTTTGAATACTATATGGGGATCAACAAAACCAATTTCATTGTAGCCTTCCTTTCTGAGCTCTGTCATTGTAAATCTACATATATATAGTACTTGTTAGGATAATTTATATGCATATACACACATATGATGAGTTTAATAATAGATCGAAAGAATTATTACTTACAGGCAATAGCAGCTAATGATAACTTTGTCCAGAGAGGTCAGGTGGCATAGTTGATGAAATTCTACAAAGTCAACATACATAACATCATCGCCACAGAATCAATGTTCATCTCTAATTCTGACACCAACGCAGAAGTCTCCACTGGTAGACGCCTGCATGTACCACTTGTTTAACAGGTATATTTGCGTCCCCAGATCAGATAAGGCTTGAGGGTTGTATAGACTCTGGCCTAGTACAAATTTTTTATTCCAAATATCAACCTCCGCCACACTCTCAATGTTTCCATCACCAAACATCTGGTAAAGGTTGAGACCAGTCTCATCAATAAATTCACCAAGGTGATCCAAATCGACATCCAGAGGTATGTTTGCCTGATGCATTAATCCTAAATTCGAACCATATTCATTACCAACAACTAGCAGGGGGACTGATTGGTGTGCTTGTTGTCCGAGTTGGGCAACTCCTTTCCCTGCCCGCTTCTTTTTCTGTGCCGCCTCAATTGACTTGGTGAGAGTGTGGTCATAGTCCGATAACGTTGATTTGGACGGCTTACGAGATTTCCCGCTGTTGTTGCTGGTAAGAAGCCACCCTTTTTCTTAGAATATCTGGAGCTACGAAGAAGTACGGTTTCTCTAGGTTTCTCCTTGCTTCTTGATTCTTTTTAAGTTTGTCATAGAATCTAGATATATCTTTTTTATATGCATCAGTTCCTTCTTCCTTCTCTTCAGATATTATTTTGGAAATAGCCCTTGGTTTCACAGTGGCTTTCTTTACAGGCGGGGACTGGTTCTTCGTTTGAGGGGCTGGCCTCTTGCTAGGCTTCTTGGTAGGCGGGGGTGGGGGAGGCGTTGGAGACCTCCTTGGAGGTGTTGGCAGTGGCGTTGGAGACCTCCTTGGAGGTGGCGGCTGTGGCGTTGGAGACCTCCTTGGAGATGGTGTGGATGCAGCCTCGCCTTCCAACACAATGTCATCGTACAGAGCACTATAATGATCTGGTGATTGAACAATTGGATTTAGGTTGGGGGAGGATCTGCTACAAAAAAAGGAATGTCATATTATTATGAGTAGATTGTTAATTATTTAAGCCAATACAAATTAATGATGTAGTGTTTTCATCCGCACGTACCTAAGGTGAGGTAGTTCAGGAGGAGGTGGAGCCGACATCCCTGGAATGATGATGTAGCGCTTGCACCATAGAATGAATGTCTTCTCCGCTTCTCCTAGAGTCTTCTCGCCATCACCTCTAGGAATGTCTAGAGGCAAATCACTAAAACCTTTTTTAGCTTTATCTACCGAGATGGTAGCATATCCTTCTTGGATTATATTCCCATAAATCCTTGGTGTCTTGGTTCGGTCGATAGGATTAACAAGACCGATAGCCACCTTGATTGTGGAATTCCCCTTCGGAATGTGTAGCTCACATGTTGTACAAGGTTCAGTGATGTCATCCATAGGGAAGCATAGTCCTATGTCTCCTTGATTTGGTATCTCCATGGAAGCGCAGCTGCTTTTCAACTGAACAGATTGGCTAATGTTGATTCCTGGCTCTGATGCCTGCTTGCTTGCACTCACTGCTATTTGCACTTGCCTTTTGATTTCCTCCTGCATTCTCGCTTCAAGGTTTTTTCCCGCTCCTGTGCTTCATGCACCGCTTCCTCCAACCTCTAGAGCCGTTGTGCCTCTTCTTCCTTCTTTCTCTGGTGGCTTCTGTAGGAAGGTCTGTCCTGAGGGAATCCATGCTCCCATGAGACACTTCCTTTGCCTCTAGTTCGGCCACCATGTTCAATAGTCCCGATGGCGTATGTCAGCTCATCCTTCTCTCTGTTGGGCCTGAACACACCACTAGCAGTAGCTCTCTAAGCATAAAACAATCTTTCTGCTGCTTCTTGCAGTCTTGCGCCATAAACGCACTTCCCTGTCTCCTGGTCTAGTGTTCCCCCATGAGCGAAAAACTAATTCTTTGCACGTTCTCCCCACTCGAGTGATTCTAGTCTGATACCCTTGGCAAGAAGGTTAGCTTCTATTTTGTTCCACTTCTTAATGGCAGTTGGGTAGCCACCTGATCCCAAGTTATGGTGGTATGTCTTCTGTTGGGCATTACGTTGGTTCTTTATCACCCGACTCACACCCTCTTCCAAAGTCTTGTACTGTACAAACTCATCCCAATAAAGCCTCTGCTTTGAGATTGGGCCTGGGACAGTAAAATCTGGTGCTATGTTCTTCTTGACATACGTCGTGTATAGGTGTTTCTTCCAAGTCTGAAACTGGGTGGCCATCTTCTTCATTGCCCAATCCCTAACTCGCTCCTTCAATTCATCACCATCTATTATATCATCATAACCATCTGTTTGGAGCGTGAAATGTACCAAGACATCTTTCCAAATTAACGTCTTGTCACGATCAGAGACAAAACTGATATGAGGAGCATTGGTCTTCTTCTTCCATTCACGGGTACTAATCGGGAGCCGGTCCCATACAAGGTAACCACAGTGGTGCACAAATTTCATTTTATTCGGCCCCCCTCGGTTCTCCTGTATCCACATTGAACTCCGAGATGATGAAGCGGCCCTCCAATGGCTTTTTGGGACCTCGAACATTTTTACTCTTCGTTGTAGTTGTTGATGTCGATCCAGAGGGCTACAAAACATAAACATTATTTTTAATGTCATGAGCATACATAAGACATATGATAATATATATAGCTAATAATAAAAATATATACTTGGCCAATTTGTTGTTGCTCATTTTGTTCAAGAGCTAAGTACTGACTCCCGTCATCTGCATCCTCTTGCATGTTATTTTTAGCATCATCATCACCGGTAACTTGAGTGCCAGTGTTGATCAAATTCATCATCAACTCCTCCTCATCCATGTTTCTCGGGTCGGCCATCTAGCTTCAAAAAACAAAACCAATATATAGTACGTCAAATCTTTGCTTACATGTGTAAAATCTATGAACAATATGCATTATTAAATCTTGCCCCTCGGTCACGAACGCAATTCGCCACACTAGGGCGAACTGCGTCGGTACTAGGGCGAATTAGGGCTATACATAAATGACCAAGGGCGAATTGCGTCGGTGACTAGGGCGAACCACGTCGGTGACATCAACAGCGCGGTTCGCCCTGGTGTGATTGTTTAGCGTTAACGATAACGATAATACGAATGTTGATCGACTAGGCCGCGAGAGAGGGCGGTGTGACAAGAGTGGTGGTGCTCCACTCCGCCGTATATATGTCTGTACACATGGGTGAACGAGGGCGGCGGTGCTCCGCCGTATACATAGAAACGCATGGGCGAACGAGGGCGGCGGTGCTCCGCGACGTATATATACATGCATATGAATACAAATGACGTATATATATGTGTCGGTGCGGTGGCCGGTGTGTGGACGACGACAACGTGAGGCGGGCCGGCGTGCTGACGACGATGACGTGAGGCGGGCCGGGGCGGTGTCGGTGCGTGATGTTGTGATCCTATGTACCATGTGAACTATGTAGTCATTCATCATATGAGAAAATTCTATGCTGATAATGTAAGTATAAGTCATTATGAAATGTAAGTATATGTGTCTTATTGCTAATATAACCATTACTATTTCCGAAATGATAAGAATTTATCTTCTTTTTGGACTTTTCTTTCTTGTGGCCCAAATTGTCTGTAGCCATGCATGCAAGTCCAACCAAAACTGCTTACATCATCACATGTGATATTTTTTATAAACTAAAAAACGCTTAGTTTACAAATTGGGTATCCAAATTGAGTTCCTATTTGACCATTATATATCCTACAACAAATCCTTCAAAAAAAAGACCCTACATGAATATATTTAGATAAAATTTCGTTAACAAACATTGATCTATGAAGATAGAAAAAATTCTTGTATTGAGTAAAGGCAATGTTCTAGATTCATGAAACAATGTTCTACTTTCAAAAGAGAAATGTTTTTAGTTTAGGAGAACAAATTTCTACGTTTTAGATCTATTCGGTATCACAGCAAAATATAACATTTTTTGAAGTTTTTCGGCCACCGTCTAAGAATGTACAGAGAGACGAACTGATCACCTCAAGCTCGGTAGTGGAGGGCCTCAGACGCACGCGGAGGAGGGCGTGGTGGAGGGCCACGGGCGCGTGCGGAGGAGGGGCACGGGCGCGCGCGGTGGAGGCCGCACGAGGAAGAAGAGGGCGGTGGTGTCACGGAAGGCGAACGGACGGCGGCGCGAGGAAGAAGAGGGCGGCAGTGTTCGATGAGGAAGAAGACGAGCAGATCGATCTGCGCCAGGCGGTGGCAGTTATATACCAGAGAGAATTACTCCCGGTGCCAGCCACCAGCCGGGAGTAAAGGGTCTTTACTCCCAGTGCGAGTTACCAACCGGGAGTAAAGGGTTTTTTTGGCAGGCCACGAAACTGCAGCCCACCTTTACTCCCGGGTGGGCTTCCCACCCGAAAGTAAAGGTGGCCTGCAGTTTCGTTTTCCGCCTGTTTTAAGCAATAGTCTTGTTAAATACAATAGAAATGCAATAGTTTTTGTTAAATACATAGTAAATTAAATAAAAGGCATAAAATTATTTTGTTAAAAATATGGATTTTCTTTTTCTTTATTGCACATAGGAAAAATCTATAACCTAACTTTTTTATTTTTTGTTATAATTATAAAACATAATGTAACTAATATTTATTATTTCGTTAATGCAAAAATATAGTGTTTAATTAAAATTATTAAAACTATTGGTTTTGGACAGGAAATTTGTTTTCACATCATTTTAACATTAATATTTTAATTTTTCATCACTCAATATCCTAATTTACCTTTTTGAGAGAGAAATCCCACCAAATTAAACATTGATTTAATTTAAAACATGACATAATAAACATCTGAATTCACAATTATTACATAATATCTCAAACACACACTACATTAAATCACTATATCATCATGTGGGCACAGCAGTGAACTTCTTCTTTACGTATGTCCCTTGGTTATGATCGCGTTGTAACCATGGAGTGTTCTCATCATTTACCAAGATGCTAGGGTCTTTGTTCACTTTGAATGGCGAAATTCGGTCATCCTTTTCATAATCTTTTGACATGTCCAACTTGTCCTCAATTCCCACGATGACTCTTTTCCCTGAAAGAACTATATGGCGCTTTGGCTCTTTGGTTGAGTCATTATTGTTTTTCCCTCTTTTTGATTTGGTAGACATATCATTGACATAGAACACCTGATTCACATCCTTGGCAAGGACGAATGGTTCGTCTTTGTACCCAATATTACTAAGGTCTACTGTTGTCATTCCATACTCGTTGTCTACTGTTACCCCACCTCCGGTCATCTTGACCCATTGGCACTTGAACAATGAGATCTTCAAAGTAGGTGCATATTCTAGTTTCCATATTTCATCTATGCGTCCATAATATGTCTGCTTATTCTCATTCGGGTCTGTGGCATCTATGCGGACACCACTATTTTGGTTGGTACTCCTTTTATCTTGGGCTACTGTGTAGAATATGTTCCCATTTATCTCGTACCCTTTGTATGTGACGATATGCCATGATGGTTGCATAGCCAATAAATACAGTTGCTCATAGATGCTCTCATCACCTTGACATTTTTTTGCAACCAACCGCCGAAAGTTTCCATGTGCTTACGCGTAATCCAAGCTTCAGTCTTCCCTAGAAACTCAGATCGTAAGAGATCCTTGTGTGTCTCAATATACGGATCTACCAAAGAGGAGTTATGTAGAACTGTGTAGTGCGCTTTATTGAAATAATCATCATCCGTACCAATATATGTTTTCCTCCCTAGTGTCCCCTTTCCGCTTAGTCTCCCCTCATGTCTCGATTCAGGAACACCAATCGAGTCAAGGCCGGGAATAAAGTCAACACAGAACTCAATGACCTCTTCTGTTCCATAGCCCTTAGCGATGCTTCCTTCTGGGCGAGCATGGTTGTGAACATATTTCTTCAGGACTCCCATGAATCTCTCTAAGGGGAACATGTTGTGTAGGAATACAGGACCGAGAGTGAAAATCTCCTTGACTAGGTGAACTAGGAGGTGTGTCATAATATCAAAGAAGGAAGGAGGGAACACCAACTCAAAGCTGATGAGATATTGAACCATATCATTCTGTAGTTTAGCTAGATCAGTTGGATCAATTGCCTTATGAGAAATTGCATTGAGGAATGCACATAGCTTCATGGTGGCTAGACGTACATTTGGAGGTAGAATTCCTCTTAATGCAACTGGAAGTAATTGCGTCATGAGAACATGACAGTCATGGGACTTTAAGTTACAGAATTTCTTCTCTAGCACATTTATAATACCCTTTATATTCGAGGAGAATCCAGATGGTACCTTGATGTTGTTTAAGCATTCAAACATGATTTCCTTCTCCTCTTTGCTTAGAGTGTAGCTAGCAGGACGTAAGTAATGGCGTCCATCATCTATCTTCTCTGGATGCAGGTTGTCTCTTTCTCTCAAACAACGCAGGTCCTGTCGTGCTTCAAATGTGTCCTTACGCTTTCCATACACACCCATAAAGCCTAGCAGGTTCACACAAAGATTCTTCGTCAGGTGCATCACGTCGATCGAGCTGCGGACCTCTAGAACTTGCCAATAGGGTAGGTCCCAAAATATGGACTTCTTCTTCCACATGGGTGCGTGACCATTAGCGTCGTTTGGAACAGGTTGGCTTCCATGTCCTTTTCCAAAGACGACTTTCACATCATTGACCATATCGAGTACATCCTCACCGGTTCAGTTGCGAGGCTTGGTCAGGTGGTCTGCCTTCTCTTTAAAATGCTTGCATTTCTTTCTTACGGGGTGATTTGAAGGAAGAAATCGACGATGGCCAAGGTACACGACCTTTCGACATTTTTTCAAGAATACACCTCTAATATCACCGAAGCAGTGTGTGCATGCATTATATCCCTTGTTTGACTGTCCTGAAAGATTACTTAGAGCAGGCCAATCATTGATTGTTACGAAAAACAATGCTCGCAGATCAAAGTGTTCCTGTTTGTACTCATCCCACACACGTACACCTTCTTTATACCATATAACCTTGGCAGGGATTTTCTTCCGCAGATGTTCGCCCTCAACATCACCAGGGTCATCTCGCCTGATCTTATACCGCGACGCATGGCATACCAGACATGCATCCAATTTCTCGTACTCTTTGCCACGGTATAGGATGCAGTCATTAGGACATGCATGTATCTTCTCTATTTCTAGCCCCATAGGATAGACAACTTGTTTTGCTTCGTAGGTAGTGGCGGGCAATTCATTATCCTTCGGAAGCATCTTCTTTTGGATTTTTAGTAACTCTCCAAATCCCTTGTTAGATACACCATTCTTTGCCTTCTATTACAGCAATTCTAGTGTGGTTCCCAACTTTTTCTGCCCTGCATCACAAGTTGGGTACAACAATTTCTTGTGATCTTCTAGCATCCGCTCGAACTTGATCTTCTCCTTTTCACTTTCACATTCTCTTTGTGCGTCACGAATGACCTAAGAAAGATCATCAGTCGGCTCATCTTCTGCGGCTACCTCTTCTTCAGCTTCTCCCATTGCAGTATCATTGAAGCACGCACCATCGGGAATAATATCATTGTCGTCCCATTGTTCTTCTTTACCTTCTTCCATTACAACACCGGTTTCTCCGTGCTTTGTCCAACAAATATAGTTTGGTATGAAACCCAACTTGAACAAGTATGAATGAAGAGTCCTTGAGCAAGGATATTCCACCATATTCTTACATATGGCACATGGGCAGCACATGAAACCGTCGCGTTTGTTTGCCTCGGTCGCACGTAACAAAGAATGCACGCCGTCAATGAACTCTTAGGAGCGGCGATCAGCATTATACATCCAATGATGGCTCATCTACATTATATGACATAAATACCATATTAAAACCTAGATCATAATTAATTATTTATACAACATGCGTGCCACCATAAAAGATACAAATTTATGAAAGCATCGCTACAATGTAGACAATCTCAACTATCACTAAAAGAACTAAAGCTAAAATATATTTCAGGAGCACAAGGATTTCGCGATCAATCTCAACTAAAACAGACAGATCCCCCGATTGTGCAACATCTTTAGGCTTCTTCGGCTGGATCACTGCCTCATTAGCCGTCGTATCTGCCTGTTGTGCAAGATATTTTTGCACGAGTTCAACATACTCTTCCTCCCAGTAGAAGCCGGAACATCGTCCACTGCCATCCCACTAAAATTAAAACAAAAAATTAGAACTTTAATCACAACCATCATGAAAATAGGTATAAACTAACCATAATCATTAAATACGATAAAATAACTCACATTGCGATCCAGACACTTATAGAAGATACGATCCTTGTTGGGACCCTCCTTCTTCACTCGGTACTCCATCACAATCTTCGTCTCATCACGATACTTGCCGCATGGAATGAGAGGGAGGCCCGGCCTAAGTCGCTTTGGAAACCCATGAGAGGCCGAGGACCCGGAAGCAGTTGCCATCTACTCTCTATACTCATTTTTTAATACACTATAAATTTCTCCTTTTATAAACAAATAAAATTAAGAAACTATAAAATTATCTAGATCTCTATACTCATTTTTAATACATTATAGCTCAAAAACATGTTTTAATAAATAACCATCCGTACTAGTTGACCTTGCTTACATGATCATCTCGGCGAGCATTTCTTCACCGGACGGCACCGTACTTGGTCAAGGAAGAGCTCCAATTCTACGAGGAAGGGAACACAGTCTTCCACGACCGTTGTCGCTCTCCCTCGTAGAATCAAAGCTCCTCCTTGATATCCGTTACCGCTCGGCAGAGAACATGCTCGCCGAGATGAACACGGTCCGCAAGTTCAACTAGTACGGATTTTCTATAATTTTCTAACTATTTTCTAAGTTTATATTTATATATACTACATTTAGGTATGGTGATTGACAGACTACTGCGACGATATCGGGACATGTGAATAAATAACCATCCGTACTAGTTGACCTTGCTTACGTGATCATCTCAGCGAGCATTTCTCCACCGGACGGCACCATACTTGGTCAAGAAAGAGCTCCGATTCTACGAGAAAGGGAACACGGTCTTCCAGGACCGTTGTCGCTCTCCCTCGTAGAATCAACGCTCCTCCTTGACGTCCGTTACCGCTCGGCAGAGAACATGCTCACCAAGATGAACACGGTCCGCAAGTTCAACTAGTACGGATTTTCTATAATTTTCTAACTATTTTCTAAGTTTATATTTATATATATACTACGTTTGGGTATGGTGATTGACAGACTACTGCGATGATATCGGGACATGTGAATAAATAATCATCCGTACTAGTTGAACTTGCTTACGTGATCATCTCGGCGAGCATTTCTCCACCGGACGGCACCGTACTTGGCCACGGAAGAGCTCCAATTCTACGAGGAAGGGAACACGGTCTTCCATGACCGTTGCCGCTCTCCCTCGTAGAATCAAAGCTCCTCCTTGACGTCCGTTACCGCTCGGCAGAGAACATGCTCGCCGAGCTGAACACGGTCCGCAAGTTCAACTAGTACGGATTTGCTATAATTTTTTAACTATTTTCTAAGTTTATATTTATATATACTTTAACCTTCTTTCAGGTAAATATGCAAGCTTGAAGTGATTTTGAGCTCAAATTGCTTACAAATGAAAAAAACCATAATAAAGAACCATATATATATAGTGAACAAAATGGCATAAGACAATGGTGAAAAATAAGAGTATGAGATTGATAACCTTTACAACTGAAGAATCGACAGAGGAATCGAAGAAATCAACGGAGGAATCGAAGAATGGATGGAGGAACAATGGAGGGAGGGAGGAAGCAAGAACACTAGTGCAGTGAGCTTCAAAATGTGCTGAGCTCGTACTCGGGGAGGAAGAAGGAGACGGCCGATATATAAAGGGAGAACATTTAGTCCCGGTTGGTGGCTCCAACCAGGACTAAAGGTAACTTTCCAACCCCGGGCGCAGCCACGGCCCGGGAGTAGACCTTTACTCCCGGTTGGATCCACCAATCGGGAGTAAAAGTATACCTTTAGTCCCGGTTGGTGGCTCCAACCGGGACTAAAGGTCCCTGCCACCTCTGTCTGGCGCAGTAGCCAGTTGGGCAGGGACCTTTAGTCCCGGTTGGAGCCACCAACCGGGACTAAAGGTATTTCTAGTCCCGGGGGCAAAAAATTCCGGGACTAGAGCCCATTTTAATCGAGGATCAAAGGTCTATTCTCTACTAGTGACTATTGATGATTAACTAACCAAAGGAGAAGGGGTTTTGTGATTGTGAGGTCCAGGTCTTTGCACTGTGATGGGAAGCCGAATCAGTGTGTGTCAAGTTTTCACAAATCAAGAGTTACCGCCTTGACCTAACGAAAAGATCGGGCATTCCCGTTCCCATCACCTCTGTACGTACAGTACAGTACATGTGTTAGGCCACGTTACTGACGTTTGACAGCTATATATACTACAAACATCTGGGGCGTCATCCTATATATAGCTAAAACCATGCATGCATGACGCATGTAATAAAGGGTCGGCATCATCTCACTAGACTAGACTGTAGGCAGTAGCTAGTCCAGCTGCCGATGGTTTACAGGCCGGCGGAAAGCTCGTTTGTCACTGAACATTGCATTGGCAAGCTAAGCGAGCGATGACAGCCGCTCGCTCATATATATCGTACCTAGCTATAGCTCCGTGATTGAACCGATCATGATGCTGAATATCAACGCGACCATCATCATGTCGTTGTAAACAAAGCCTCTACTAGCTAACTGGTGACAGTACTGAATGAATTGTCACGTACGACGTGTGTGTGTCTATATATATATATATATATATATATATATATATATATATATATATATATATATATATATATATATATATATATATATATATATATATATATATAGAGAGAGAGAGAGAGAGAGAGAGAGAGAGAGAGAGAGAGAGAGAGAGAGAGACCCTGTAGCTGCTACAAAAATAATTTATTCTGTATTGGACACACCACACACTCCTTGACTCCTTGTATATATAGCTGCGACCGTTTGAGATCGAGTTGCATTGAGAGAAATGCTATGATCCACGCATGCAGTCGATCGCTAGCTACTATCTGTGCTTGACCGCCTACAAGTTTTGGAGACATTCAGAGCTGCATGCTTTTTTTCTAAAGCCTATGGCCACACTACTACACCCTAACACATATGGCGCCACTGCGCTCGCTGTCCACACATTACTCCTTCTGTCATTTCCTACTGACTTTATTAACCATCGTCTATCTGCTTTATTGTTAACAAACATGCATGCATGACGGGGCTAGCTAATAATAGATCCACAGATATCGTACGTCGTCTATATGTGTATGTTGATCAATTCCATCGGGATCATGTACACTTAGCTAGCTAGCACTGCACTCAGGGCAGATCGATATATACGTGGAAAGAAAGAAAGAAAGATAGGCAGACCGGGAGAGCTGCGGGCTAATTAATCTGCTATATACTCCTATATGTTGCGTCAGTTTCAGACGAACGCGATTTCAGTGCATGCATCGTCACACATCAGGCCGCCGGGCTGACAGGCATATTACTCCTGATGATATATACACTACCCACACCCACCACTCCCTTTTTCTGGGAACCTCTCCTACCTCTTATTTGCATGGCTGCCGTGCGACGTGATGGATTACATTGCTTGGTCGGCCGGTCTGTCTGTGTAGCGTACTACTAGCGTTGCTGTTCATGAAAAAGAAAGGTCAGAAATCTATATATGTTCGTTTCGTTTCGTTCGCTTAGGAGGACGCTAAAGATGGACTGTGGTACAGTGATCTCAAGATTGATATAATTACCCAAATGTTAGTCTTAAATTATCAAAGTTTGAAAATCAATTTCTTTGAATTTTCAAATGACAAAACTTTGGTCCTTTGATAAAAAATAACTTTGGTCCTCTAATCAATCTCAAATAAAAAAGTTATCAACTACAAAATTATGGATCATGTTAAGAGCTACAACTTTACTGTAGACCACGTCAACATCAAAGGTCATTTGAAAATTTAAAAAATAAAATTTCAAAATTAGAGAACTCAAAATAACAATTTGGGTCTCTAAACAATATTAAAAAAGTTATCAACTATAAAGTAGTAAATCTTACCGGAAACTATAACTTTGTTATAGACTATGTCAACATCCGAGGCCATTTGAAAAATTCAAAAAAATAAAATCTGGTAACTTAATTAAAACAAATATTTCAACCTCTAAAATACATTAAATAAAAATTTTATCAACCACAAAGTTATAGATCGTGTCGAGTTCTATAACTTTGATATAAACTTTGTATTCATATGATTTCATATGAAAAAAGCTATTCTTTTTTATATAAGATAAAGAGAGAGTCCAAATGACAGGTGGGCTCCATTGCCACGTCAAGAAACCACACAAGAAACCACTTTGAAATGGTAAAGGGAGATATTTTGTCTTGTTTTAAAAGTTAAGGTGTGTATGTTGTCTGTTATTGAAGTTTTCAAATTCAGCAACTAGTTCTGGGTGAATCGAACTTTATTTACTCCAAAAAGAATGCAATTGTAGGTATGAATAATCTGGACACATGCTTGTACAGATTCATACAAGAATTGCAATATTTTTTTAGTAGAGGAAGTATGTGTTTTCATCGTTGTATTAGACCTCAGTGGAACTTTTTAATATGTGTTTGAGTGTTTCTGATTATTGTGTGAATTTATAGGATTTATCTTTTTTATGTAGGTCTCATGAGGATTAAAATGGATGCTCTGTTGAAGATCTCTAATTATTAATATTAAGATAGAATGATCTAAGAGCGCTTGCTTATTTATCATAGTCCTATGTATAAAGATGTCTCAGTTCGTCACAGGTGCGTGCGTGTTTGTTAGGTAGAAAGTTTTGCATATATGCCTATTGGTGGAGTGGAGAAAGAAGAATAATATTAGTACACATTCTTATTTGTTACAATTGTATAAACCAATCCGCACCATAGCACTTTAAGATATCGAGTGTGTCTAAATTACATCATGACAGGTGGATAATTTCTTACGTAAAAGTAGAGAATAGATCAATGACTATTACTGGTGATGATAACTAGAGTATCCAAAATCAATTACTGAGCAAAAAAACATAAATCCTCTAACGGCATCTCCAAGAGTACCCAAAAAAAAAATCCCTTAATCATTAAGTTTTTCAAGTCGCCAAAAAGTATTGGGAGCACCAAATCCAAAACACCACTCCTGAAACATTATTAAAAAAAAAAGACCACGGCAAACTTTCATGGCGGCACTTTTTTTTTTGGCCGGAGATCGCGCCTGCGCGTGCATCCACGTCGTGGCCGCCCCGAGCACTCCACAGCCGCCGCTCGTGAGGGACGTGAGCTAGCGATCAACGCAGCACAGGAGGCAGGAAAGAGCACATCAAGAACGTACGTGTTCTACCTCCGATGGCAGCACGGAACCAGGCAGCGCTACTCCTCGTTGCGGCGGCGTCCGCCGGGAGCTTCGGCTGGCTGGCGCGCGGGTCCTCCGTGGGAGCCGAGTTGGTCACTTCGCTATGGCCTATTGGAGTGCACGGAGGAGTCGTCCTTGAGGCCGAGAAGGCAGTTGACAATCGGTAGAGATCCCACTCGGGATGCTGCCGTTCAGTGAGAGGACACGCGGACATGGAATCGGCGGGTCTTTGCGCGGGGTGGAGGGATTTTTTTCGGGCAAGTGTAAACCAATGGCAAGTGTAAACCAATCAACCTGCGTAAGCTTAAAAACTATTAATCAGGATCACTAGATGCTGATCCAATGAATAGTATAAGAGGTAAGATTTTTTGTGCTTAAGCCCCCCACCCGCCGGCCTTTTTTTGCGCTTAAACCCTTTTACCCCATCTATTGGATCAGCATCTAGTGATACTGATTGGTAGAGTTTGCACGGATTGGTTGGTTTGCACCTAATATGTTGCCTTTTTTTCGAGCGCTAAAAAGATTGAGACAGGATACTGGGAGTTGTTGGACATGAGTTTTTTTTTCAATCTTAACAAAAATTAAAGATTGGGAGATTGTTATATAAACTCTCGGAGATGCTCTAAAATTGAAGACCAATGTCTTGTTTGGATACCTTTTAATTATAATAATCAGATTTATATATATAATCAAGTTTTGATTGAAACCAAGTCCACCTTGCCCCCATTGAATATCCAACTTGCCAAATTATAAAGGATAAAATAGGAATTTCTTGCTTTAACTGACCATAACCAATCGTCATGCCAACGGATGCTAGACCAGTTAGTCAAGCGCTCCGGGTGGCACCCTCGTGGCCTGGGTTCGATCCCCCACGGGGGCGAATTGCAGTGCCAGAGGTAAAAAAATCCCCTTGTCTGCCCCCGTTACCCAAAGCACATGTTTGTGGCACCGGACAACTCACAGGGGTAACAAGCTCCTGTGTGCGGGCGTGGTACGAGGTTCGGGGTTTTTCTCGGACTGGGCGATGAGTCCTCTACCTTAATGCGAATGCTCAAGGGCGCATGCTATCACCCCGCAGTCCGAGTTTTTTTAACCAATCGTCATAATCCATAAGACCCAAACACTCTGGTTATTATAACACATAATCCCGATTATAATAATTCTATGCATAATGCAAATTATAATAATCGAGATGTCATCCAAACAGAGCCCAAATGTTTGTTGGTTTTATGATGGTCCATGTGAAGACGTCGTTGAAGACCTTTAATTAGTAATATTAAAGTAAAACGGCCGAGGGTGCTTGTTTAATTTGTTTGTGATGGTCATTTATATTCGTACATATATAGATGTTGTTTCGGTGTGTGTGCATGTGGTATTGGTGCCGGTGTATTTTACTATAAACTTTATTAAAGCTAAAGAAGTTTAGCTTAGAACAAAGTCCAAATGATTAATCATAATAAGGTAAGAATTGACACCAAAATGCATAGCTTCACTGGTTGGTTTCTTTCGGTGTAATTTGTCCATCCGATTTCAAATTCTTGACTTTACGTGAATGCTCGTATTTTACTAAAATTTATTCTAAATTTTAATGTTGTTGTTGTTGTTTAAGTGGCTGGTAGCGTTCCGGTCGGCAGCTTTATACTATTGTGACGAGTAAAAATGCTCAGCGAGGCGAAGGTGGAGGCCACGGCCCACGGATGATTGTATGTTGCCGGCCGGTGCGCGCTTTTGAATTGACTCATGAAGCCCGTGGACATATGAGGTCCAAGAAGGTTGGGCCTTATTAGGACGTCGACTCAAGCTGCAAGCAGGCCGAGCCCATGTTGTCAGTACAAGGCCTTGTTACAACTTGTTAATGTAGTATATATACTAGTTTCCTTTTTTTTTCCCTTTTGACTTGATGCGTTGTTGTTACAAGGAAAGAGCAAGCAAAAGAGAATGGGATGGAACATTCATTCAGGCCGTGCAGTTGAGCGCAAGGCAAGGCAAGGCAACGCAACGGAGATGCATGCAGCTAAGACGAGATTGGCCTGAGATGGAGAAGATCGAGATGGGAATGGGATCGTCCTTTATTCCTAGCTCGCCGCCGCGGCCTATGTGAATGTGAGTTACACGTTCACACATGCACATCCAACAACCATCCAGGAGGAGGAGGAGCTATGTTGGGAGATGCCGATGACAGTCCTCGAACGACGACCCCCCAGGGCCCAGGGCCAGGCCGTTGCGTTTGCACGGGTTGCGCCCCCAGCGTCCGGCAGCCGGCCGCCGATTCAGCGAATCACAAGTTCACAACAGAGCTGCGTCGACGTCGACGTCGACGTCGACGTCGTCGTCGTCCATGCAAAGGCCGGCTCTGTGTAGTACTTGTTCATGGCTTTAATTTACTTCCCTAGAAAATATTTTCCAAAACAAAAAACAAAACAATCCCAAGAAAGCGTTCAATTAGTATTACGTTTCCACTGAGTATTATTACCTTTTTTTCCCCGAGAACATGCATAGTACAATGTTTCATTAAGAAAAAGTTAGAAAGCTTACACACAGTCCGTCATCACATCACGACGAGATGCCATTAGTGATGAGGTTGAACACAAACAAAAGACACCACGCTAAACGGTGGAACGCACGCTATTGTGACTAACTAAGAAACTAAATGTGTGACCCAAAAGCTTCCAAGCACACTACGGAGACACCGGCACGCTAATGCCGACCTACCCCTACACGCCCTCTGCATACGGAAAGAGCTCTCGCACGGCCGCACGTTTGGAGGAGGACAGCGGCTCTCATGGAATTTAGTCGCGATGGAGACATCGGGAGCACACTGCGAAGCGTTTGGTGCCCGGTGCTGCCACTTGTTGACGAGGACCCGTTTCGCCTGCTTTTCAGGGTTTGGGCCGGTCGCTACGCCTTGGCACGAGCGCGGAGTCGTCTTGACGTGATCTGCGTAGACGTGGAGGAGAGGCGATGAGGCACTCCTGCAGCGGTAATTTGAGGGACGCGATGAAGTCTGGGATTGTGGGGGGATACGACCCCGGATACCCTACGGCAGGCCACATGGGCTACGCCTCCAGGGGCGGCCCAGCCCACAAGAAGGAGCCTTGCGGGGCACGGTTCTGCTCGGCGACCCCCGCAAGGCACGGGGAGGATATCCTGAAGATGTTACGAGATCTGTTAGGATACGTACGATCCCATGTTTCTTGTAATCTGTTATTACTTTCCAGTTATCTCTCAAATCTAACCGACTTGTAATCCTTGCCCTCCGGACTATATAAGGCGGGCAGGGGCCCCCTACAAAATCACGGCAAATCATACGATAGCTAATACAAACCAACAGACCACATGAGTAAGGTATTACGTCATACTGACGGCCTGAACCTGTATAACTCGTGTGTCTCTGTTGCCTTCTTGTTCTTGATTACACGCTCCTCTGCCGATCAATCTAATATCGCGGGATACCCCTCGGTGGACTGTCGACGATATTCTGTCGACAGTTGGCGTGCCAGGTAGGGGTGTGCATGCTGTTTCCTTGTCGAACAAGATGGCTTTTTTCGCAGGCTCTTCGTCCCTCCCACAGCCCGGCTAGATCTTCACGGCCGGATCCATCACGTGGGTCATCAACGCCGACGGGGTTGGTGAGCTTCTCGAGCCGGTGTAGATCCGCTCTGCGCCGACCACCCTCGCACCTGCGACCGCAGATCCAATCTCGGAACCACTTTCGGGGTCAACTTCGTCAGCTATTCGCCACTCGCTTCCTCGCTACCAGAGGAGGCATGTCAACAATGACGATCTGATTGAGTCTATCGATCGGGTCGGCCTAAAACTCGCCGATTGCATCTCCATTGCTGACTCGGCTCTGGACACCCTTGTTCAGCACTGACCACCTTCCGATCCCGATCTGTCGGTGTTCAGTGCTCGGCAGACCTCGGGGCTCGCCGTCCTGCCCCTCGGGCTCGCCAACGCCGCCGCAACGTATCAGGACGCCCTAAGGGGCAAATTTGCCGACCAAGTCGCCGACCAGCTCCCACCAACCGTCAACATGCTGCACGTCAGCCAGGGTCCCAGAACATCCCTCCAAACTATCCTAGAGGAAAATCCAACTCCGAGTCTCAAGGCTCCACGGAGCCCCTCGCCGAGACCTTCACCGAGCAACCCCCTCTCTTGCCTTTCCGAGGTGGCGCAATCTTCAACGTCAGCATCAACAGCCCCCTCGGAACGGTGAAATAGATGAGGAACGCGCTGCCCGTGAAAACAGGAACGCCAACCGCGCACAACGCCGTGATAACGAACGTGCCATTGCGATGGATGAGGCCGCTCGTGATAACCAGTTCAACTCGCAAGGAAGACCCCTCCATCGCAACCTCAACAAAGAGTTCCTCCACATTGACGGCCACGACGTCTTCAAAACTCCGAGCGCCAATCTGGCGGTGGCCGCCAACGAACTTGCACACCTCCCACAGACGCCCGAGCTCGCTAAGCTCGCCGCTATGCGCACACTGTCAAGTTAATGAGATCCGAGAGGTTCAGAGACCTTCATGCTCCACAAGCACGATTCGTCGATCAGCCGATCCTAGATCTAATCGCCGCCCCTGTCAAAGCCGTTTCGCTGACCAGTCACTACCCCCTAGGGGGGAGTTGGAGGACACCACGCCGAGCATCATCGCCAGCACGACCAAGAGGTCAAACAGGACGCCCGAGTGCACCTCAGTAACCTTCGGGATGCACAACGGCGTATCGGTCAATGTCATTTCGGGCGCCATGAAGATGAAGTACGACACCGCCAGGAGTACGAGCAAGAGTACGGCAACCTGGACTCAGCTCTGGAGCCGATCGTCGCCGGCAATACTGCTGATATCAGCCCCAATAGCTTGGAAGGGCCCCTAGCGTTCACCAGGGCACTCCGAACGCTCCAATGGCCCCGTGGTTTCAAAATCACCGGAGTCGAGCCCTATGAAGGAAGGATGAACCCAACTCAGTGGCTGCAGGCTTACGCCACCGTCGTCCGCGCCGCCGGAGGAGACACCAACGTCATGGCAAACTCTCCCCGTCATGCTCATGCCAGCCGCCATGAGCTGGTTTACAAGCCTTGCCCTAGACTCCATCGGATCTTGGGAAGATCTGAAGAGAGTTTTCACCGACAACTACATGGCCACATGCAGGTGGCCGGGCACCAAGCACGATCTCAACCACATCACCCAAAAGCCGTCCGAACTACTCCACAGCTATATCAGATGCTTCTCTGAGATGAGGAATTCTATTCCCAACATCACGGAAGCCGAAGTCATCACCGCCTTCGTTCGAGGACTTCATCACCGTGAACTCCGTTCTAAGTTCAACAGAAAGCCACCTACCGGCATCGGCGAGATGATCACAACCGCCAACCAATACGCCGACACCGAGGAAGCGGAGGTGCGTTTTAATGAAGATACGGGCACTAATCGCCCGCCTCGCCGCCACGACGACCGCAACGATGACCGATAGCACAATGTTCGCCGCCACGATGATCGCAACGACGACCAATAGTACAACGATCGCCGCTACGATGACCGTAGTTTCCATCAGGACAGCGGACGAGATCGGCTAGATGGATTCAAACCTGGTCAGAATCGCCAGCCGCCGACCAGATCACTTTGTTGCCAACAGTCAATGAGCCACGCGCAAAGCATAACTACGATGAGCAGTACAAGAAGATCCTCGACGGACCAGTGCCCCCTGCACAAGAACGCCTAAACACAAGATGAAAGACTGCCTCGGTTTGGCTAAGGAGTTCCAGGAGAAAAAGTACAACGACGACAATGGTGGGAACAGGAGGACGCCGACCACCTGGGGATAATAATAATGCCTTCCAGGACCATGACAAGGTGGTCGCCACCATCTTTGGGGGTTTCACCTCTAACGAGAGCAGAAGGGAATGGAAGCTCGCCGCCTGATGAGTGCTCGTCGTCGCTTTAGAGGAAACTACCGCCAACCCCAGCTATTGCCCGTGGTCCGAAATCCCCATCACCTTTAGCAGGGCCGACCAGTGGGTGGACATACCCTACACAGGGCATTTTCCCCTCGTCCTTGACGTGACTGTCCAGAAGGTGCTCTTCAGAAAAGTCCTTGTCGACGGTGGGAGCGCTTTGAATCTACTCTTCGTCGGGGCCCTAAGGGAGCTCAGCCTCGGGACAACAGATCTCACGCCCTCAGACTCCTCCTTCTAGGGTGTGGTACCTAGCAGGGCATCTAGATCGCTTGGGGAAATTACCTTACCAGTACAGTTCAGCACGGCAACAAACTACCGAGTGGAGCATATCAACCTCTATGTCGCCGACTTCGACACCGCCTACCATGCAATACTGGGGCGTCCGGCTCTGGCCAAGTTCATGGCTGTTCTGCACTACGCGTATTTGGTGTTGAAGATGCCTTCATCCGCAGGAGTTCTATCTCTGTGGGCCAACCTCTCCATCACCTACGCCTACGAGATAGAAAGTCTCACCCTCACCGAAGCCACCGACCTCTCCATCTAGATGGCTAGCATGGTCGCCGAAGCCAAGGTGGCGTCTACTGATGACATGGAGATCCTAGAGCCTCCTCGTGCCTCCGCCAAGTCCAAGGAAGTCAAGGAGATTGGCCTCGGCCTCGATGACCCTTCCAAGATGGTGAAAATTGGGGCTCACCTTGACCCCAAATTGGAAAGTGTGCTCGTCTCCTTCCTACGCGCCAACGCCAATGTGTTTGCTTGGAAACCTGCAGACATGCCGGGGGTACCGCGGGAGATGATCGAGCACTCCTTGAATGTCTCGCCGACTGCTAAACCGATCAAGCAAAAACTTTGCCGATTCGCGCCGGACAAAAAGGAGGCCATTAGGGTAGAAATAAAACGGCTCCTAGATGCCGGATTTATAAAAGAAGTGTATCATCCAGATTGGTTAGCTAATCCTATTCTTGTTAAGAAAAAGAATAAAGAATGGAGAATGTGTGTTGATTATACTGATCTTAACAAACACTACCCTAAAGACCCCTTCGGCCTGCCTCGGATAGACGAGGTTGTAGACTCCACCGTTCACTGCGAGTTGCTCTCCTTTCTTGACTGTTACTCCGGCTACCATCAGATCTCCCTCAAGAAAGAAGACCAGGTCAAAACATCGTTCGTCACGCCTTTCGGTGCATACTGCTACACCACTATGTCCTTCGGACTAAAGAACGCTGGAGCGACCTACTAAAGGGCTATCCAGACGTGCCTCGACCAACAGATTGGCCGCAACGTCGAAGCCTACATCAATGACATGGTCGTCAAGACTAGAACCGTCGACAATCTTATCACCAACCTTGAAGAAACTTTCTCCAACCTGAGCAAATACCAATGGAAGCTGAACCCTTCAAAGTACATCTTTGGAGTTCCATCTGGTATCCTGTTGGGCTACATCGTTAGCGCTCGGGGCATCGAACCAAACCCTGACAAGGTCTCTGCCATCACCAATATGAAACGGCTGACGTGTGTCAAGGATATACAAAAGCTTACAGGCTGCATGGCTACGCTAAGCCATTTTATCTCGTGTCTCGGTGAAAAGGGGCTACCTTTCTTCAAGCTCCTCAAGGCCTCCGAGCTTTTTTCCTGGTTAGAGGAGGCAGGACATAGCTTTTGAGCAGCTCAAGTTGTTCTTAACAAAACCTCCAATCATGACAGCGCCATGACCAGATGAAACTCTGCTGGTTTACATCGCCGCCACCTCTCGTGTTGTCAGTATAGCTATTGTCGTCAAACATGAGGAAATTGGACACACCTACAAGGTGCAATGTCCAGTCTATTTCATCAGCGAGGTACTTAATGAGCCCAAAACTCGTTATCCTCAGGTGCAAAAGCTGTTATATGCAATTTTGATTACCTCACGCAAGCTCCGACATTACTTCGAATACTACAAGATTGCCGTGGTCACAGAGTTCCCTCTGGGGGATATTCTCCGCAATAAAGAGACCAATGGTCGTATCATCAAGTGGGCTATTGAGCTCGGCACTTACTCCATTGACTTCAGAAGCAGACCGACCGTTAAGTCACAGGCGTTTGCTGATTTCATCGCTGAGTGGACCAAGATCCAAGAACCCATTGTCGCCGCTTGCCCTGAGCACTGGGTGATGTACTTCGACGGCACCCTTAACATCAATGGTGCTGGTGTGGGCATTCTGTTCATCACACCGATAAAGGATAAACTCCGATATGTTCTTCGCATATATTTTCTGGCCTCCAACAACGCCGCAGAATACGAAGCATGTCTCCATGGTCTCTGTATAGCCATCGAGCTCGGTGTCAAACGCCTCATGCTATATGGGGATTCCAGCACTGGTTATCAACTAGCTCAATAAGGATTGGTCCTATTCCAATGAGAAAATGGACGCATACTGCGCCAAAATCAGGAAGCTTGAAGGGAAATTCTACGGTATCGAATACCACCACGTGGTACGAGATCAAAACCAACTAGTCGACCAGCTATCAAAGATAGGGTCTTCTCACACCGCGGTTTTGCCGAGGGTTTTCATTCAAGACCTCCTGGCACCATCTATTAAAGAATATAAGGAAGTTATGGAAGTACCCCCCCCCCCCCCCCGCTGAGCAGTTGGTACTCGTGGTACCTTCGCCGGTCGCTGATGGGAGGGAACAGTTCATCAAATACCTCTCTAGCGACGAAATACCCACTGACAAAATCGAATCTGAAAGACTAATTCACTGAAGTAAGCATTACGTGCTGGTAGATGGTAGCCTGATGAGGAAAAGTGCCAAGGAAGGGATACTACAAAAGTGCATCATCCAAGCCGACGGTGTGAAGCTACTTTCCTGAAATTCACATCTGGTTCCTGTGGCAATCACGCGGCTTCGAGAACGCTGGTCGGCAAAGCTTTCCGAGCAAGGTTTTTACTGGCCCACGGCCATCTCCGATGCAGAAAGATCTCAGTTCGACGATGTGAGGGTTGTCAGTTTTTTGCCTAAGCAAATACATGTACCGGCACAAGAACTACAGACCATTCCAGCTTCCTGGCCATTTGCATGCTGGGGACTGGATATGATCGGGCCTTTCAAACCAGTGCCAGGAGGTTTCTAGTATGTGTACGTCGCCATTGATAAGTTCTCCAAGTGGATTGAGTACAAACCACTTGTCTCAGCAACTGCCAAGAAAGCAGTCGAGCTCTTTGAAGACATCATACATAGATTCGGTCTCCTGAATAGCATCATCACCGACCTCGAGACAACTTTTACCGGCCATCATTTTTGGGACTTCTACGAAGACCGGTGCATCTCTGTTAAATACGTTTCCGTTGCTCATCCCAGAGCTAACGGCCAGGTCGAGCGGGCT
Organism: Miscanthus floridulus; assembly: GCF_019320115.1. Taxonomy (NCBI): domain Eukaryota; kingdom Viridiplantae; phylum Streptophyta; class Magnoliopsida; order Poales; family Poaceae; genus Miscanthus; species Miscanthus floridulus. The sequence goes on along the minus strand of NC_089581.1, from coordinate 176,526,816 downwards.
AATGGTATGATCCTCGACGCCCTCAAAAAAAGGCTCTATCAGAAAGAAGAAAAGCATCCGGGTAGATGGCTCAAAGAACTACCAGCTGTGGTCTAGGAACTGCGCACTCAAGCTAGCCGAAGTACCGGCGTATCTCCATATTTTATGGTCTATGGCTCAGAGGCCATACTCCCAGCGGATATTGCTTTCCGAGCACCTAGAGTAGAAAATTATGATGAAGAGCAAGCCACAGCTGTTCGGACAGAAGACATTGATCAAGCTAAGGAAGAACGTCTGATTACTTGTGTTTGCACAGCCAAGTACCTCGAAGGTCTGCGGAGGTATTACAACCGCAACGTCAAAGGTCATTCGTTCACGACCAGCGACCTCGTCCTACGTCGGAAACAAAAAACCGAAGGGCTTCACAAGCTGTCTTCCCCCTGGGAGGGCCCTTACGTCGTCAAAGGCGTTACTCGACCAGGGTCTTATCGCTTATGTGACTTAGATGGACTCGATGTTCCCAACTCCTGGCACATAGAGCACCTCATACGTTTTTACCCCTGAAACAACACAGATATGTATTCTTTACTTTCATATTAATAAAGTTCTGGTCTCCATAATTTTCCTCCATTTTTTCATCCATTATAAGTTTCACTTACCGCTATCGGGCTATGTGCCACTCCATGACGATCTCCAATACGTTCGCCAAGCACGCCGAACTCGCCGAACACGTTAACTCCAAAAATCACCGAACACGATTTCTCCAACTCGCCGAACACATTAACTCCAAAAATTGCCAAACACGATTTCTCCAATTCGCCTAGCACGTTAACTCTAAAAATCGCCGAACATGATTTCTCCAAATCGTCGAACACGTTAACTCTAAATCGTCGACCACGATTTCTCCAAAAATCGCCTACTATGTTTTCTCCAAAAATCGCCGAACACGATTTCTCCAAATCATCGAGCACGTTAACTCCAAATCGCCGACCACGATTTCTCCAAAAATCGCCTACTATGTTTTTTCCAAAAATCGTTGAACCCGATTTCTCCAAATCGACGAGCACGTTAACTCCAAATCGCCGACCACGATTTCTCCAAAAATCGCCTACTATGTTTTCTCCAAAAATCGCCTACTATGTTTTCTCCAGATCACATAGGTTTTCCTACTAAAAACAACGACGATTTTGCGCACCAAATTTCGTAACATAGCTTGCCGATCGTCGAGCAGCACACGTTTTTCTTTTCTGTTTTCTATGGAGAAGACCCAGTCTACGATCACTTCCTACACGCGCTTAGGGGCCCCGCGCTCTGTGTTACGGTTGGTCGGCTGCGGTTCCTTGGTCATGCCTGTTCATCCTACACGTGTCAGGGTCTCTGCGCTCGACGTTATGGACTATGGGCTAGTCAAGGCCTAGATTTCAGGCATGAACTAACTGCTCGAACGTCACTTTAACTATTTTTCTCACCAAGTTACCCAAGTTGGCCGCTGGGCAGCATGCCTTTTGCTTTGATAACTATGGAGGACACCAAGGCTCTAATCTCCCACCAAACGCGCTATGTGCTCCGTGCTCTGCGTGTTAGGTGGTAGGCTACGGTCTTATGATAACGCTTGTTTTTCCAACATACGCATGGGCTCCGCGTTACGCGTTACGGATTACGGGCTAGCTAAGACATCAAGTTTCATGCAAACTAACTGATCGAACACTGCTTATTTTATGCATAATTGCATCGGGTTGTTAATACAACGATTCTTCATCACCAGATAAAGTAAGTGTTACAGGCGATAATATCCGGGCAGTTTGTTAAGCTTCGCCAACAGCTTCTGTTTCGCCAAAAAGGTCTATATCGCCGACAAGCATTTTTGCTGCATCCTCAACATCATCCTCCAGCTGCTGGGTTTGCGCGTCGCTCAGCCCATCGGCGAACCCACCACCTATCGACTGGATGTCGACAGACGGATAGTGGGACCGAACCACTGCAAGGGCATGAGTAGCGGCGGTCAAAACGGTGTCGTGGTTGAAGTTTTTGAAATTCTCCCACACTGCCTTGCATCTCTAAATGATGGTGTCTGGCCCTTGCTACCTGCTGTCAGGACGGGGCGCCGGTTCAATGTCGACGTAGTCGAGTACTGGTTTTATTGCGGCGGTTATTGTGTTGAAGTTGTCTTTCTGGACTTTGGCTTCCTGCACCAGCACATCGAACTGTGCCTTGGTTTTATGGCGATAATCTACAAGAATTGCAATGATTCATCACGCCAGAAAAGTATTACGACAAAACTTCTGATCAGGTGGTATCTACCTTTCAGTTCTTCGGCCAGTTTATCTGCTCGCTCCGACTCTTTCGCTTTCTCTTGTTGGATTTGCTCGATGGTCTAGCGAAGCTGGCTGAGTTCTGCATCTTGCTCTGCAAGCACAACAGTTAAAAAACGGATGGCCAACTATTGCAAAAGTGCATTATGTGATAAAGCATACCGGATTTTAGCTTGGATATATCCTCGAACTGCTGGCACTTCCGGTCGAGCTGCTCAGATTTACTTTTGAGCTCTCCATTTTTCTTGCCCAACTGCTCGGACATATTTTTTAGCTCATCGGATACAATCGCCAGTTGCTCGGATTTCTTCTTCAGCTGCTCGGATGTAGCCGTTAGTCGCTCGGATAGAACCCCCTTCTGATGTTCAAGGTCCCGCTCGCGCTGGGTCCTTTGAATACTCTTTTCCAAAAGATTTAATGCCTCCCGGAGTTTCTTATTTTCCTCAGCGAGGGGCTCCATCCTCTTCATCAGTTGGTGCCGTTGCTCGGCTGTCCGAGCTATTCCCTGCGGATGAACAATGCTAGAGATAAACCTTGGTATCCAACAACATATATCAGTTTTTCAGGTGCGGTACTCACCTCGATTTGAGTCATAACTCCAGCAACGGCGGATTTCAACCTCTTTATTTCCTTGGTGGTGTTTTCCTCCTCGACAACTACTACCTCTTCCCCGTGTTTTCGAAGAATCTGGATGGACTAGGGTTTAGGTGTGGCACGCTCGATCTCCACAACCTCGTCCTCCCCCGTCATCGCTTGAGGCACCACTGGGGGGCTCTATGGTCGGTTAGCTGCTCCGACCACTCCTGGCATCGCTACGGGTGGTGAAGTTTGCTCCTCGGCCGTTGACGGAGTTGCATCCTTATTCTTCAATGCATCAACAACAGCTGCAGTTTCCACTTCCAAAGTATCGACTTTTTTGGTCGTACCCTCGGTTGCGGTCGCCGACGCGCCTATCGTATGCACCAATGATTCACCGTCGCCAGGACCGCTGGCAGCGGCGGCTGGCTTGTCCTCTGTTCGTCGAGCACTCAGGGACTCCCGGACAGGAGCGGTTGGCATTTCTTCTATTGAGGTCACGGGCCTTGGGGTTGCCCTGCGTAATATCGGCTTATCAGTAACCAAGAGAAATCAAGGACCAATATTATTACTCCAAAGCAAATATACTTACGGTTTGGTCTTCTGATTAAATTTCTTGAATCGGCGATGCCTGCCTGATCCCCTAGGTGTGGCTGCTTGGTCTGCCTGATGGGAGGACTCCTGCTCCTCTGCAGCGGGCTGTCGCTCTTCTTGGTGTCTCGGGGCCCCCTCTATGTGCTGCTCTGCGGTTATCCCCTCTTGTTGCTCGGGGACTTTGGTCGTTTGCACCGCTGGGACTTCCGTCATTGCCCGCACATAACTTTTCCTTGCTTGCTGCTCGGGAGCTTCAGCATCCGTCGATGCCTCTTTCGTGCTCAGCGGATGCGCTGACTGGTCCTCGTCATCGTCCAACCACTCCAGCACAGCGGTTCTTCGTGGTCGGGCGGTTTGGTCTTCACCAAGAGAGATGCCGCCAGATTTGTGTATAGTAGAGCTTATGGTTTTTCTCCTTTTTTGGACCGGCTCATCTACTACCGGTCTTTTCCTGCGGATCTTCTCCGATACTAGGGATGGACTATCCGACGAGGTGCTCGGCTCCTCCTCTTTGGGCTGTAGCGGCCGTCGAATGTCTACTCCTTTCGGCCAATCGGCTCTTGGCATGTTTGAAAAATATATTGCCCTATCCTGCGAATGGATCGTTTCATAAGTAAGTCAGTCCTTTGCTCGGCAATTGATGCCTGATCAATGCGAAGTGAAAGGGTTACCTGAGGAGGTGGATTGGTGCAGTTGAAAGCCTTCGTTCCCTTTGGCCAGCTGAATGGGACATTGGAAGTAAATAGGTCCATGGCACGGTCTATTACTTCTTTCTTTGTCAGACGGTCTGTGTTTTCCTAGGTACCGTCGTTGTCACCTTTATAGTCGAACACCAGGTGGGCCCTCTCTTTGTAGGGTTGGACACGCCGCACTATGAAGCTAGCTGCAACCAGTTCACCCCTAAGCTCCACGCCCTTAATCAAGTCCAAAAGTTCCATTACTTGCTCCATGTTAGCAGTTGTTGGGTCTCTCCGACCAGTTATTATGGTTAACCGGGATGTGGTGGACGTCGCATCGAATCATTGGGTGACTTTGTTTGATATAGAACCATCTAGCGTTCCAACCTTTCAGGGAGGTATTTAGCGGTACGTTGATGTATTCGCTGGCCATCCCATCCCTGAGCTACTAGGTACACTGCCGCCGACCACCTTGGAACCGCTGCCCCCCTTCTTCTTCAAACTAGAACAGGTGCCTGAAGAGGTTGAAGTGCGGAAGAACACTGAGAAACTGCTTCGCAGAAATGGATAAAGATCGACATGTGCAGTATGGTGTTGGGGTGTCAGATTGCAGAGGCTAATCGCCCAAAACTCCATAAGATCCCTCAGAAAGGGGTGGACAGGAAACCCTAATTCTCGCCAAAAATAATCTTCAAATACTACAGCCTCATCAGTATGAGGTGTTGGGAAGGGCTCACCAATAGCCGGCCGCCATCCGGCTAGTGAGGTGGTCTGGGAGCACGCCTGCCGCCACCAGCCTATTTAGATCTGCCACCCCCGTCTTCGACGGCACCCACTCCTCGTCGCGGCTGGCTCCGGTGGCTGCCTTCCTCGGCTTTGCGGCTCCCTTTTTCGGCGCCATTTCCCTGGGTTGGTCCTAGATTGGAGGAGAGTGCTCGCGTTGGTGTGGAATGTGGAGCGCAGGGGTTGCGAAGGAAGGAAGCAGGGCAGATTGATAGAGGTAGGAGGCGATGTATGTGGCGGCGCGGTTATAAAACACTTTCCCCACCTGTCCTTGCATCTGAGGATTTTTGGGAAACCGTTCCCGCGATCAGCGCTACTTCGACTCCTCCAACATGGTTTAATGGGCCGCAACTTGGGCTATCATGTAACATTAGCCCACGACGTTCATTTATCGCCGCCAAATATTCATCGATTTCTCCGCAATTTAATGAGGCTCAGTAACCGATACTGCACAGCCATTACTCCGATTTTTTTCTCCACGGTTTGATTTCTCCGATATCTTCGCCCGAAACACGGGGACTGGCTACTTGCTCGGACGGTTTACTATTTTCTGAGTCTGGCACCACTGTGACTATGTCACCTACTAGTCAGGCTTGGGGACTAAGTGGGCACACTTCACCTTGCGGTGAATGTGTTTATTTTCCATCTCGAGGCTACGCTCGGGGACTGGCTACCTGGTCAGTTGGTTCACTATTTTCTGAGCCTGGCACCACGTGACTGTGTCACCTACTGTCAGGCTCGGGGACTAAGTGGGCACACTTCACCTTGCTGTGAATGTGTTTTGTTTCTTCTGAAAGACTCCGAGCCTCTAAAAGATAATACAAGGTATCTTTACCCTCGTGGTCGGACTCTAAGTGGGCACACTTCATTTTACCGTGCAGGAATTTTCAATTTTAGACTTGAGCTCCTTACACCCTTATGTCAAGCCGTGCTCAGGACACACTGCTCGGTGATGTTGCTCGCTACTCGGCAGCTGCTCACAACTGCTCGACGATTCATTATGGTGGTCGGACCATGGTTTGGACGGCTCGGTTTTGGTTCGCACCTGCTCGAAAAAGCTCAAGACGGCATTGCACAACGGGTACAAGGCGCTCGGGGACTAGCTGTGGGGGGTATGACCCCGGATACCCATGGCAGATCACATGGGCTACGCCTCTAGGGGTGGCCCAGCCCACAAGAAGGAGCCTTGCGGGCACGGTTCTGCTTGGCGACCCCCGCAAGGCACGGGGAGGATATCCTGAAGATGTTACGAGATCTATTAGGATACGTACGATCCCATGTTTCTTGTAATCTGTTATTACTTTCTAGTTATCTCTCAGATCTAACTGACTTATAACCTTGCTCCCGGACTATATAAGGCGGGCAGGGACCCCCTACAAAATCACGACAAATCATACGATAACTAATACAAACCAACAGACCACAGGAGTAAGGTATTACGTCATACTGATGGCCTGAACCTGTATAACTCGTGTGTCTCTGTTGTCTTCTTGTTCTTGATTACACGCTCCTCTGCCGATCAATCCACCATTACGGGATACCCCTCAGTGGACTGCCGACGATATTCTGTCGACAGGGATTGACTGCCCAGAACGCATGAACAACTTAACCAGCAAGGATGGCTGCATGGCTGTAAGTGATCCAGCAACCGGTGAAGCAACTTGGGTTATCGGTGCAGCCGGCCCAACTTGCTCAGCGACAATCCCAACGCCCGTGGCTTGGATCCCCAGCACTGGAACCTACCCCAGCCCAATCCTCGATAGGCGCATGGTCTTGACCTTTTGGATTGCCTGCGCTGCGCTGGGAGCTTAGCGTCTGGTGCGGAGACCACAGCTGGGAGTCCGGGGGTCTAGGACTACTCTATCCCGCTCCATGTCTAGAGGCACGGGATCCGCCCGCAGACACACACAGCGCGGCATTTGAACGACGATTTGGAATTTCCTCCTCCGTTTCCTGATTTCCCCCATTCGGTGCACCGTCCGTTGGCGGAGCGGAATGTGGGTCCCCACCCTAGGCCCAGCCTCGGCTGGCCGCCACCACCGGCCCTGGCCAAATCGCCGTGGCCAGGCAGTGGGGCAGCCGCAGCCGCGGTTACCACCATCGAGCCAGTCGGGGTCGTTGTACTCGTCGAAGTCACCCGCGGTGTCGTCATCTCAGGACGACGGCGGTGAGCGCCAATCCTAGCCTTCGATCAGGTGGACCCGAACGAGGTAGCGCAAGACCCTAAGCTTGGACCCAATGATCTCGTGCTCCTTGATGAACATCAGCGATTCCACGACGAATGGGACTACAGGCTCCGGGACGTCGATGAAGGTCTCCCATTGAATGCTTGCTGGATGCAGACACCAGGCCACGACAAACAACTCCGACATGTTGTGGAGGCTAGCTGTCCCTGTGGCGAGCTCGAGTCCTCAGCAAGATGCACCGAGGATGCACTGCGCCGTGTGTCCAGATTCCAAGCGCGCGCCGGAATCCCGAAGATCCCGATCACTACTAATTTTTTACCCATTTGCATGGCTTTGCCTGGCATCAAACGCAAATCTGATGCAATAGGTGGCAGCTATTGCATCAATTTTATAAATCTGATGCAATAGGTGGTCATTATTGCATCGGGAAGGAATTGGATGCGATAGTAATTTATGTCGATGCAATAGATATGATATATCGCACCGATTTCGAGCAAGAGATGCAATAGGTAGAATTTATTGCATTGGATAAAGTTAGTTGTGTTACTATTGATTTTTTATGCAATATGTAGGTGCTATTGCACCAGTTTAGAATATGGGTGTAATTAAGAAGTACTATTGCAATGGATTGACAGTGCTACACTCTGATGCAATATGTGATTTTTATTGCATCGGTTTATGATTATTTTGATGCGGTACATTCTTACTATTGCATGGAAAGACATATTAGCAAATATTATTATTTGATACATAGATAATATGCAACATTTTCAATCTACTGAACCATATATATATAGCGAGAAATTTTTTACGTGAAAAATTGGTAAGTGCCCTAGTTCATTTATTCTCATGGTAGCTAAGCAAAGCAATGCTCAAGGCTCATGTATAAAACTTGAGCCTCCTGAACCAATAGACCTAGTTACCTGTAGAAATAGTAAATTGGCAACTAAAAAAGGGCAGCCCCAGTGCACGAAGCTTCCGCTTGCGTAGGGTCCAGGGAAGGGTCCGACAACTTGGGTCTTTTGTATGCAACCTTTCTCTGCATTTTAACTAATTGATAAAGTATAAATTGGTTCTATAAAGAAAATATTGAAGCCCAAAATGCATATCTAGAAATTTAGGTACACGTGCTCACTCAAGGCAGATCCTATACATGGCCTCAATCCCTACACCTCAGATGATGTTATGTTATGGTTAATAACCATGCTATCAGGGTGAAGATTTTTTTAACAAAAAATAAAGTTTCACAGAGGATGCCCAAGTCCACATACATTGCAAAACGAGTAGAGCTAGATCGTTTTAATTCAGCTCACACAACAAACATGCTGATTATGCTAATAATTTGATATCATAAGGCACGAACAAAGTTACAAAATTATAGTATCCCCAATGTTCTGAGATTTACATGATGAATAAACAAAAACAAAAATTAGGGGATATCATAATTTGATATCGTAAGGCACGAACAAAGCCATTATTTGTATCGCCTTGTCCTCTTCTCTTTCTGCTCTTTGGGTTCTCTTGTTGTGAAAAAAGAGCACGTGCATTGGATTTGCTGTGCATAGGGCGCACGCAATGCCTCTAGAATCTCCAAGCAAGCAGATGAGTCACAAGATAAGAGCTGCTAAGCCATGCATTTGACATTGTAAGAGCCCTGTTGGGAGGGGGCCCTAGGAGTGCGGCGGCTAGGGTTTGGGGCGACAGCTATGGTGGAGGAGAGGTGGCGGTTACGGTTTGGGGAGAGAGGAGAAGGAGATGGTGTAGGGAGAGGGATAGGGAAGCCCTTAGGTTGTTCTTTCCTGATTGCAATGATTACATAGCCCCTCTACTTATAGTCCTAGGTAGACTTGTCTCCTAAGTAATCTAATGAGGGAAGTCCTTATAGACATGGACTCCTTCCTATCTTAGCTAATCCTATTCCTATTGAAGATCCTCTGGGTATGGATAGTGGAGTGGCGGGAACCCGCCCTTGCTGTGTGTGCCTCCTCCCTTGGCGGCGCTGCTGCTGCCCTAAGTGACAGCCCCCGTAGGGGTAGTACCGCCGCTGCTATGGGCACCTAGGCCTGATGGGCCTTCAGCCCTCATTGGGCATATGACATCACTCCCCCTTCTTCGATCGATGCATCCTCGCGCTGAATCATTGTCTAATCTTTGACAACCTCTGGCGTTGGTCCGGTATCCCTGGTAGTTCTGCAATTTGAATAGTGAGGTGGCCCAAGGTGTCATTGTATTGGTTGGTGTTGATGTGGTAGTCAGAGAACTAGAAGTAGTTGCCGTAGAAGCGAAGTGGCCGGAGATGTAGTAGCTACTAGTCCTTGAGCCATCAGTTGGTTCATGGATGCAGCGGGCTACGTAGATGGCAGCGCCAGGGAGCGTTCCCGAGAAGTGTAGTGTCTACATCACCTGTGGAGGACATGGCAGCGACTGCACCTATCCGGTATCAACTTGTCCTCTTATGCGCCGGTATAATGCTGTAGCGATGATTGTCAGAGATGTCGTGGTGAAGTGTTGTAGCATGCCAAAGAGGAGGTCGTCGGTGTTATAGTTTGCTGGAGAGACCTATGGATGGCCATTGGCGTGCTGTTTACCGATGTAGGTGTCCTCGATGGAGAGGAACTACTGGCCGTTGTTGTCGAAGAAGATGATCGTTGCAGAAGGAAGGATAAGTTGTGGCCACGCCTCGAGGAGTAGGATGCTCGAGGGGAATGCTTGCATTGTCAATGTAGATGTCACCGTGTGGAGGCCAATGGCTAGAAGATGCGGAGATGAACTGCCAAATGACTCGAGCAGGTCCTGTAACAGAGGTGAAGTTACTGGAATGTAGTATCGTTTCTTGTAGCGGATGATGCCTTGTTGTAGGGACCAAGCTAGTGCTACTGTCTGGACTTCAATGGTGGCGAAGATAATCTGGAATTCATGCTCTTCCATGGTGGTGCCACAGAGCTAGGCGAGGATCTCATGGTCAGGTCAGGTTCGATGTGGGCGGCTGCTCTGGTGTTGGTGCTGGCTGATCGAGGATGAGCAAGGGTGTCAGGCGGTGTAGGGGCCATCGTAGGGGGTGACAGTTCCATGGCCGACCTGGTGTTGTAGCTATCGGTAGCGAGGATGGATCGTCCTGTGTTTGTGGTGGTGGTGGGCACCAGGGTCTCCATGGTATGGATGAGGTCAATGGCTATCTCCATCGTGCGCGGATGGTGAGGGATAACCACCACTCAGAGTGCATCATGAAGGCCATTGAAGAAGAGGCTGACTTGGTGTTGCTCGCTAGTGATGCCGGTGTGTAGAGCGTAGGCGATGAAGTTGTTGATGTAGTCGTTCACGGGGCCAATATGACGTGGTGGTGCGAGGTCGCTGGTGATGTTGCGGTCGGGGCCAAAGTTGCAGATGATGCTCTCGGTGAAGTATGCCCACTCGGTCATGGGTGTATCCTTCGTCGCGCACATGTACCACCGGTATGCTTCACCTATCAGATGATAGGCCGTGTAGCAGGTTTGTTGTGTCTCCGACAGGCGGTATAAGTTGGAGATTAGTTGTATGCGTGAGCCATGGCCTTGGGTCCATTGAGCCATCATATGTTGGAGTTGTGAGTTGTGTCTTTGACAGGGACATGTTGTTGTGGTGGTTTTGTCGTTGTCGGTGTTGTCCGAGGCAGCGGTGTTTGGGGCGCATCATCCCTCGGTGCCGGCGGCTAGGTTGTTCCTTATGCCATTTATGTGCCCATGCAATTGATTATTCGTTTTAATTTTGCCTAGTTTATTCTGTACAAATAGATATATATTGTCCTATATGCGATTTATTCATTAATTCCCTGATCCTAGCACCTTAATTAGACCATTCTTGTTTGTTTAACCTCCATCAATGGATCAATGGGGGGCAGGTATGCTGGATGGAGCTGGTTGTAGACCTTAGGACAACGTGGACGGGCTGCTTGTGCTGTCAATTATGCAGGTTGTTCACTGCCCTCCCTGAGCGTAGATATATTGGGTCTATGCTTACAGTTTAACTCTAGATATGTCATATACTGAAATGTAAGAGTTCTGAATTCTTATCCGCAATTGATTTCCTAATGTTGTCCTTGCAGGAGTTTCTTAGCGAGAATAATGGGGTGGGCGTGGAATCGAGTGCCGTCGATAATGTCATCATGATTTCTTGATCTTCCTGCTTATGAACATAAAGAAAAAGGTATTGTTGTCCAGCAAAATCTCATGATTATTTTTAGTACATAGTCTTTTTTCTAAGACATTGTTTGATTGGAACATCACTTCCAGGTCTGCCTATCCATAAGATCCTAACTACATATATATTCATGCTTTTTTGTCATATGCATTGCAATCTTGAAATACTTATTGAGTGTAATCCACACTAGAATGCTCTCTTGCAACTAGTTTCAGCACTGAAGTAATAAATATTTCAAGAACATAGCTATCTTTGTTCTATTATGAACCCACAGGCACCCCTAGATAAAGTCTACCTGCTCCGTTGTGGTGTTCCTACTAGTATGTTCTTGTATGATATTCATATATGTTTACTGCTTTGGGATACAAATTGGTAATCCAGGCTACATATTTGTCCCTACAACCATTAATAAATTTAATTACTAATGCATATGGCATCTGGACTATTTCTATTGAGCAGGAACTTGAGAGGATCGCTTGGACTCTTTGGAAGAATGAATTGAATCAAGAATTTTGCAATGACAATGATGATTGTGCTAAGAGTCCTTAGTATAATTGTTTAGGTCTATAAGTCTAGTATGCAGCCGATGACCTAGCTATAACATTCTTGAACTATGAAGCTTTTTTTATTTTATTATTGTACACACTATTGAATGTGGATGATCAAAGATATTAATATCAATGCCCTTTTGTGCCATTAGATTTGTAATTTTGTGAATTTATGTACCGTGAATCGTTATTATTCAGCAAATAAAATGGGATGCAATATAAAATAGCAACGAATAGATTCTATTGCATTAAACCTAATGTTGATGCAATAGGTTGTATTGCACTGAACCTAATGTTGATGCAATATGGTCTATTGCACCGAACATTAGCCGTTGAAATAGAATTTCTTATTGCATCAAATTTATCAGATGTATTACATCTACATGATTTTGATGCAATAACCTCTTTGCATCTCTCTACCTTGATGCAAGAGATATCCATGGCCGATGCAATAGCGACCTTGCATCAAAATAATTTTGATGCAATAACCTCTTTGCATCTCTCTATTTTGATGCAAGAGACAACAGATGGCTGATGCAATAGCGAACTCTCACATCAGTCACAACAAATTGATGCAACAAGCCTATTGCATCTAGAGCTATTGCATCAGCTCGCACCAAACATGAAATTGATGCGATACCAAGCTATGGCATCAATTTTGGCCCTATTACATCAAAAATTTGCCGGTGCAATAGGGTAAAAAAATTAGTAGTGAGTCAAGATCCTATACCGGAAGGAGAGCGCCATCGCCATGGACTCCCAACGCTAGCGCTACCAGATGATCTTGAAGCTAGTGGTGATCGGCATTGGCGTGTTAGCACGTCCTCCAAGTCCTCCCTGGACTGGAAGCGAACCAGGAAATCTTCCGGTGCGTAGCGACTTATGATGAACATGGTGGAGGGGATGTGGTAGACGTGCTCTAGCTACGCACGAACGTCAGCCAGGGACACTATCAGCCAATTTCTGCCAATGACGGTGATAAGCACCAGCGACAACGCTGCCTCTACGGCTACGATCTTGGCAGAATGAGGGATTACGATGACCCCAAAGGCTGCTGGCGAGTGTCGTGGCCTACTGCAGGTGCAGTCAACAATGTAGTCTGGCCCTGGATCTCCAGTGGCATGGGTGTAGAAGATGGTGGTGGTAAAATGGATGGCCTTGTGCAGGTTCTTGGAACCAAAGTCTCCCGCTCGGTGGAGAAGTTGTTGCCGGAGCTGGTATCAGAGCTAGACGACGGAGCCTGTGGTGGCTGGTGTGCACAGCGGTAGCCAGGCGTGATACGCTGTGGCGAGCAATAGCGCTTGCATGTTCATGCTCAGTGGTCGGTGCCACGATAGTTGAGGCAACGTGACGGGGTGCGACACTGCGCAATGACAAGGTCAGAGGCTAGGCAATTGAAGCACAAGCCAACCAACCATGGAGGAATAGGTCTCAGCTCGACGGCGTAGACTATAGGACGACGGTGCCACCTACGCCTACTGTTGATGACTCGGAAGCCCTCATCATCGATGGAAAGGTAAGACAAGGCAGGTGCAGGATGGGGTTGGCCACAGAGTGTGGTGGCTAGCACATGAGGTATGCCTCAGACCGTGGTGCCTACACCTAGCGCTAGATAGGAGGGTAATCACACGTCCATCTCACATCTACCATGAAGCCCCTGCATGCCTGGCACAGCGGCGATGGTGGTGAGGCGGAGGAGGAATGGCCACCTCCTTGCCCTTCCCACTAAAAGGAGGCGATGTCATGGAGGACTCATCATTAAAAACAAGATCATCTCCGGGTGGTGCCGAGAGGATGAGCCAAGGACTGGAGACACGATGAGAGGGGGCACGGGCAAGACCAGAGCCACCCAAGCGGTTGAGGGGCTGGCCTGAGTCTGCAATGCCTCTGCTACAGTTGCTAATGGAGGATGCGACAAGGGCGACGAGGACTCAGCCGATGACTCAGTGGGGTTGGACATCTAAGTAGGCAAGGAGGGCAAAGAGAAGGGAGGGGAGGGAGAAGGAGGCATGCACCGGTGTCGTGGGGACGCCGATGATGTTTAGGAGGTGGATGCTAGGGCTGGAGTATAACCCTAGGTACCCACGACAATGGACATGAGCCGCACCACAGGATAAAGGACTGACAATGCATTGTGTCTCCATCTGGCTCCTATTACGCGCACCTCTACTAATTCATCTACTACCATGGGCATACCCCTCAGTAGACTATAGACCAGATTTCATCGATAGTGGCACGTCAGGTAGGGATGTGCGTGCTGATTCCATGGTGAGCTAGATGGTCCGCTTCCCGAGCTCCATGATCCTTCCTGAGCCAGGTCAGACCTTCACGGTCGAATCTATGACCTTGGTCATCAACGCCGACGGCGTCGAGAAAATTGTGGAGGTGGTGCAGAATCGCCCTACACTGATCATGCCAACATCTACAAAGACATCTCCGATCTCGGCACCTCACCACTGGCTTAGGAGATCCATCAGCATTGATGATCTGATCGCATCCATTGATTGGGTCATAGATTGCTTAGCAGAATGCCAGCTCCTCGTGGATTTGGTCTTAGATCAATCTAGAGCGAGCAATGAAGTTCCTGCACTCCAAGGTCACCATGCCACTAATGCTGAGCACCCTGCTCGTGCACATCATCCGAGGTGGCAAGATGAAGATTTGGTGATTACGGCAACTCTGGAAGGGTGTACCATTCAACGTCGACCACTCCCCACCCCAATGGAGAACATGCCAAGGCCCTATTCTTTTGGGCTGGTGGGTGCAGATCTGATCTATTGGGATGCCCTGCACCATCTTTTCGCTAACCACACCAAGCATAGCTATGTTAATGACCTTTACCAGATCGACCTCCCTGAGGCCGACCAGCCTGCGCCAATGATAAACATGGTGCAAATCCAGCAGCTTCCGAATGACATGCTCCATACAATCCTAGAGGAAAGCCCTGAGCCATACTCTGAGGGCTCTACCAGCAGCTGCTTACCTTTCTCTCCAGGCTTTAGGAGAGAACTTTTTATGGTTAACCACAATAACGTTGCTATCGATGGAGAAACCAGTGTCCAACATTGTGAGCGCAAAGCCAGGAACGATGATCGCCAACAACATCGCAATGAAGAAGCAGAAAACACCGCCCAAGCTACCAGAGGTGACCCACCACCTCTCACTTGTAATCTCCAACAAGAGTTCCTCATGGTGGACAAACAGCAAGTGGAGCAGACACCGAGCACCAATTTGGGTATGGCCACTCACGAGCTAGCTAGACTCCCACCAATGCCAAAGGTACACAAGATTCAAGCGTTGCTTAAAGCAGCTTAGGTCTAGGTCAATGACATCTGGAACCTAGTTCGGTCTTTTTCGACCTCATCAGCTCACAATCGAGACCCCCATGGCTCTTGTCATGAGGGGGGAAGCTGTTATCATAGCGGCCAGATCATCCAAGGGGGGTCTAGGGGCAATGTTGCCATCAACCCTAGATCACAAGGACCACAAAATCAGTGTGGCCGACCAGCTCATGACGCCAACCAAGAGGTTAATCAACCCCTACGCGATGATGCCCGTGACCGTATCAACGCTAATCTTGATGCTCGCCATTGCATCGAGAACAATCATGTCTAGAGGCATCGGGTAGAACTCCAACGCCAATAGGAGTATGACGACCAACACGGCAACCCTATCGGCCTCCAACCACTCCCCACTGTTGAGCCAATAGGACCTCGCCCCTTCATAGCAAGGCTATGAGCTATATAGTGGCCTACAGGCTTCAAGATCTTCAGGGTTGATCCCTACGACGGTAAGGCTAATCTCGAGCAGTGGATGCAGCTCTATGAGATCGTCGTACGTGCCTCCAGGGAAAATAGCAACATAATGGCCAGCTATCTGCCTGTTATGCTTTCCCAATCTGCCAATAATTGGCTTATGGGCTTGGGGGAGGACTCCATCAAATTTTGGGATGATCTCAAGAAAGTCTTCATTGAGAATTACATGGCAACATGCTAGCAGCCTGGCATGAAATATGATTTGGAGAAGCTCCATCAGACCTCTAGGGAACCTTTGCGAAGCTACATCAGGCGTTTCTCTAAAACAAGGAACACCATCCCCAACATCAGGGATAGCACGGCCATCTCTGCTTTTACCAGAGGACTCCATCACCATCAGAAGTTGCGCTCCAAACTTTACCACAAGAGGCCCCAGACCATTGGTGAACTCCTCAAGATTGCAAACTTGTAAGCAGACTCCGAAGAAGCTGATCGGTAGTTCAAGGATGATGTTGCTCGTGCCTCCCACTCAGATCGCCACCCACGTCGTGATGATGATCGCCGCGAAGAATGGCGTTATGAAGATCGCGGCAAGCGCTACGATGATCGCGAACATCGTCGTAATGATCGGCCAGAGGGATCAAGGGCTATAGAGCCACATCACTGCCGACCGGAAAACTTCATCAACAACATAGAGCAGCCATGCGCTAAGCGCAATTTCAATGCTGTCTACGAAAAGCTCCTTGATGGTCCATGCCCAATTCACAAGGACAGCAGGCACACCATGCGGCAATGCTATGGCATGGCTAAAGCTTTCTGTGATGAGGAGAAGAAACGACAGCGGTGTAAGGATGATGAGTTAGATGATGACAAGGGGGAGGAGCGTCCTAAGGATGCACACCCCGCTTTCCAAGATGCCAATAAGACCGTCACCACAATATTCGAAGGGTATGCCACCTCCGAGAGCAAACGCTAGTAGAAACTCACCGCTCGGTAGGTCATGTCGATCACCAAGTACGACACGGTCACCGATCCTAAATATCTGGACTGGTTAGAGTACCCTATTACCTTTAGTAGGGCCGACCAGTGGGTGGATATCTCATACCCAAGGTGTTTCCCACTAGTGCTGGATCCCACCATCTGCAACGTGCGGTTAAAGAAGGTCCTCATCGACACTGGGAGTGCCCTCAATCTCCTCTTCGCCAGAGCCCTAACTGAGTTAGGCCTCACAAAGGATGATCTTGTCCCTATTGATTCTCCATTCTAGGGGATTGTACCTGGTAGAGCGTCCCAACCTTTGGGGAAGATCGCCTTGCTAGTTTAGTTTGGCACCGCCGACCACTTCCGTACTGAGTATGTGAACTTCTTCATGGCAGATTTCGACACCGCCTACTATGCCATCCTTGGTCGACCAGCTCTCGCCAAGTTCATGGCCGTGCCTCATTATGTCTACCTAGTGTTGAAGATCCCGACAGAACAGGGCGTTCTCACCTTATGTGCCAACGTTTCCACCGCCTACGACTACGAAAGAGAAGGACTCGCCATCGTTGATGTGATGGATCTCTCAGCCAGAATAGAGGCTTACATCGCCGACTCTAAGAAGGTCCTAGCGGAGGAGCAGGCAATCCTGACTCAGGATCCACCTTGGTCTATGACTAAGTCCAAAGACACAAAGGAGGTTGTGCTCGTGATCGGCAACAGAAGCAAGATGCCTCAGATTGGGGTCCATCTCGACCCTAAATAGAAAGACGCGCTCATTAGCTTCCTCCATAGAAACATTGACATGTTTGCATGGAAACCTACTAACATGCCTAGTGTTCCTCGGGAGCTGATCGAGCACTCCTTAAACATCTCGTCGACCGCCAAACCAATCAAGCAAAAGCTTCGATGATTCACGCAAGACAAAAAGGAGACTATTAGGGCAAAAATAACTCGGCTATTAGCAGCTGGCTTTATTAAAGAGGTGTATCACTCGGAGTGGCTCGCCAATCTAGTCCTTATACAAAAAAGAATAATGAATAGAGAATATGCGTTCATTACACTGATCTCAACAAACACTACCCCAAAGACCCCTTCGGCTTACCTCGCATTAACGAGGTCATAGATTCAACAACCGGTTGTGAGCTCTTGTGCTTTCTTGATTGCTATTCAGGTTATCACTAGATCTCCTTAAAGGAGGAAGACCATAACTTTGTTCATCACACCCTTTGGTGCCTATTGCTACACCACCATGTCCTTTGGGCTAAAAACGCCGGCGCCACCTACCAGAGAGCTATCTAGCGATGCCTCCAGGACCAAATCAAGAAGAATGTCAAGGCCTATGTCGATGATGTGGTAGTTAAGTCTAAGACTACCGACAACCTCATTGCTGACCTCGAAGAAACTTTCCAAAACCTAAAGAAATTCCAATGGAAGCTGAATCCCACTACGTGCATATTCGGTGTTCCATCTAGTATACTCCTAGGCAACGTCGTTAGTCACCATGGCATCGAAGCAAACCTAGAGAAGATAGAAGCGGTTAACAAGATGAAACCACCGACCTACGTGAAGGATGTCCAGAAGCTAACGGGATGCATGGTGGTTTTAAGTCATTTAATATCCCGATTAGGCGAAAAGGGTTTGCCATTCTTCAAGCTGCTCAAAGCTTCGAAGAAGTTTACCTGGACGCCTGAAGCCAACAAGGCCTTTGTTGAGCTCAAGCAATTCCTCACAACACCTCCAGTCATGATGGCACCACAAGCTAGTGAAACCTTATTGATATACATTGCTGCAACCAACCATGTCATTAGTACTGCCATCGTCGTTGAATGAGAAGAATCCGAGCATGCCTATAAAGTTCAACGCCCTATCTACTTCATTAGCGTAGTCCTGAATGAGTCTAAGGCTCGGTATCCTTAGGCCCAAAAGCTATTATACGTTGTCCTTATTACATCCAGGAAGCTTCGCCATTACTTTGAGACATATCAAGTAGCAGTGGTTACTGAGTATCCGCTGGGCGACATCCTTCGTAATAAGGAAGCCAATGGACACATCATTAAATGGGCGGTAGATCTCGGCACGTACTCCATTGATTTTAGGGGCCACCAGACAATAAAGTCTCAAGTGCACACCGATTTCATCACCGAATGGACCGACATGCAAGCTCCTGTCTCAGTCGACCAACCCGAGCACTGGGTCATGTACTTTAATGGCTCCCTCAACCTTGTTGGTGCTGGGGTAGGTATCTTTTTTATTTCTCCATCAGGGGATCACCTCTGATATGTCCTCTGAATTCATTTTCCAGCCTCCAATAACACCGCCGAGTACGAAGCTTGTCTCCATGGTCTTTGTATTGCCATCGAACTTGGCGTTAAATGCCTCTTGGTATATGATGACTCCACACTGGTCATTAATTAGGTCAACAAAGATTGGTCTTATACCAGTGATAACATGGATGCTTACTGCTCGGAAATTAGAAAGTTGGAGGGTAAATTCTACGGTATTGAATACCACCACGTCGTACGAGATCAGAACCAAGCAGCCGACTAGCTATCCAAGCTAGGGTCAACCAGGGCTGAGGTCTCGGTTGGTGACTTCATTCTAGATCTTCAAACTCCATCCATTAAGCAGAAGCAAGCAGTTCACGAATCTTCCACTACTGAGCAATTGGTCCTGGTAATTCCCACGCCGAGCAGTGATTGGCGAGAGCCTTTTATTAAGTACTTGATCACTGTAGATGTACCAGCTAACAAGACCAAGATGGAACACCTAATTTGCTATAGCAAGCATTATGTGCGAGTTGATGGCAAGCTAATGTGAAAGAATGCAAAGGAGGAATTGCTTCAAAAGTGCATATCTTAGGAAGGAGTGGCATTGCTTCAAGAAATCCACGCTGGATCCTATGGCAACCACACAGCCTCTAGAAGTCTGGTCTGCAAAGCTTTCCGAGCAGGTTTCTATTGGCCCTCAGCAGTCATAGATGCTGAAACACTTGTCCGACAGTGTGAGGGATGCCAATTTTTGCCAAACAGATCCACGTTCTAGCTCAGACTCTGTAGATGATTTCCACCGCTTGGCCATTCGTATGCTAGGGACTAGACATAATTGGGCCATTCAAGAATGCCCCTGGTGGATTCCGATGGGTTTATGTCGCTATTGACAAATTCTCCAAGTCAATCGAGTACAAGCTGCTCATCCAGTCTACAGCAAAGAAAGCAGCAGAGCTTTTCAACGACATCATCCATAGGTTTAGGCTGCCGAATAGTATCATCACCGATATTGGTTCTACATTTATCGACAACGACTTCTGGGATTTCTATGAGGATCGGTGCATATCCATTAAGTATGTATCGGTCGTGCACCCTAGGGCTAATGGCCAGGTTGAGCGAGCGAACGGCATGATTTTAGATGCCCTGAACAAGAGGTTATATGAGAAGGATCAGAAACATCTGGGCAAATGGCTCAAAGAACTACCAACTATGGTCTAGGGACTAAGGACCTAGCCCAATCGCAAACACTAGAGTCTTCCCCTATTTCTTGGTGTTTGGATCAGAGGCCGTGTTACCCATTGATGTCGCTTTTCAAGCACCAAGGATAGAGAACAATGATGAAGAGAACAACGATCGGGCATGATAAGACGATGTCGACCGACTTGAGGAAGAATGCTTGGTCACATGTGTTTGGACGACCAAGTACCTGGATAGTCTGTGTAAATACTTCAACCACAATATCCAGGAGTGATCCTTCATGGTCGACGACATGGTACTTCGCAGGAAATAGAAGACCGATGGGATGCACAAGCTATCTTCACCTTGGGAGGGTCCATACATTGTCAAGGCTGTGACCCGACCAGGATCCTATAGACTCTACGATCAAGATGGCATAGACATCCCTAACTCCTGGCACATCAAACACCTTAGGCGTTTATATCCTTGAGACGTCCTACTAAGATATGTACCCCTTATGTATTTATGCATTTCAATAATGATTTTCTCCATGATGTTTTCTCCATTTGTTATTTTCTCTATATTTTTTCTCCAATTATCTTTTGTTTTTTGCCATGCTAAACATCTTTAAGATGATGCTTTCTATCACCATTTGATTCGCCGACCAGCCACGTTCTCATTCACATTATCCAGAAAGTCATATTCTCGATTTAGCACCTAAACATGCATGGGCAGTAGCGCTCTGTGTCATGGGCAGTAGGCAGCAGCTCCTCGGTGATGCCTATATTCCTAAGCGTGCATAGGAGCTAAGCTCTTTACGCCATGGGGTGTGGGATAGCCGGGGCCGATAACAAGATAAAGGACTAACAATGCATCGTTAATATTAAATATTAACACTTTATAGGTACTAAACACTAAAGTTTCATTTACAACTACTCGGCATAATGCTAGCAAGCCTATTACATTCTAAGTTGTCATGGTTCATTGCCAGCATCGCCAAACAGATCCATGTCATCCGCTAGTTTGATCGCTGAATTGGACACCTCCTTCTCCAGCGTAGTGATTTGCTCGTCGCTCAGATTTTGGGCAAAGCCACCGTCGATTCGTTTGAGCTTCACCGAGGGGTAGATAGACCGGACAACCACCAGTGCGTGGCCCACGACAGAACATGCGACACCATGAGCATAGTGCTTAGAGTTCTCCAGCGCTGCTTGCACCTCTCCACGATGATGTTCGACAACGGTGCCCTGTTGGGCTTCGGCACTTCTTGGTCGATGAGATCCAGCACGGGTTTTATCCCATTGGAGATGGTGTTCAACTTTTCTTTACTGGCCTCTAGCAGGAGCTTGAAGTCATGAAACTATGCCTGACTATTGGTTCGTATCACTACAGACAAGAAGGGCAAACGTCTTAAACACGTTTTTCATAGCAAGAGGGGTATTGACATAAGGAATAACTTACGGTTCAGTTCTTCGGTGAGTTGCTCTTTTGCCATCAGAGCTTCATCTCTTTCTTTCTCTGCTAGCACTTTGGCTTCATGCGCTAGCAGAGCTTAGGTCTCCGCCTCCACCTAGGCATCACACGCCAAGCGTGCTTTGGTCTCTGCCTGCTTCTTTGCTTCATCAAGCTCTACACCAATGAAAGATTACTACCAGCATGGGTGAATTGAGGATATGAAAGCAATATGCTGTGGGGCCTAAGGCCTTACTTTTTTCCCAATCTATGCCATCGCTTAGCTGATTCGTCAGCTCCTAGTTCTCTGCCACCAGTCATGTCTTTTCAGCTTGCAACTTCTCTCGGTCGGCGTGTGCTTCAGCCAGCATCTTCTCCAGAGTATTCATAGACTCACATAGCCTTTGGTTCTCAGCAATTGATGGAGCCGCCCGCTTCAGCTAGCGCACATGGTTCTCGGAGATCTTCATTAGCTCCTACGGCAAACAACAGTTAACTGGCGTAATCTCCAACTTCAATTGGTCGTGCAGACTAACTTACTTCAATCTGGCCAGACACTGATGCTAGTGCCGCCCTAAGCTCCTTCACCTGCTCGCTTGCCTCATCATCCTCCACAACCTCAATCGTATCTCCGCGGCACACGAAGGTTCACAAAAGCTGAGGAGGAGGATCCTAGGTATTTGGCGCTTCGTGCTCAATTTCTTCAATCACCTCGGGGGACTCCCTCACCTGCCTTGGCCCCTGGTTGGCTTGTGGTCAATCACCGAGGACAAGATCCATTACTGGCATCTGAGCCTAGGGACTGGCCCTTGGCTCTAGGCGACTAGTCGGCTTGGTAGCAACATCTTCATTCATTTGCTCTGGGTGCTCGAAGACTTTGGCTCGGGGACCAGCCTGTTTTTGGGTATTTCTTGTGTTTCTTCGGGCTGTCTTGCCCCAGCATCTTGAGCATCGATAGTCGTGGCACTCGGCTCGATGTCCTACTGAGCATCGTCGTTGTCGATTGGGTGAAGTTCCTCGGTCGATGCTTCCCTGCAACATGATGTCGTATCATCAATACTTCCACTTTGGTTATGCTTGGACTAAGTCTGGGGTAGAGACACTTACTCGTTGGATCGCCTGCGTCCAGCTCTGAATGGCCAGGGCCTATTGGAGCTCCCTTGTCCTTTAGTTGTCAGCATGAATCTTAAGAACACTAGAGGTGGCTGGTTCACCTCCGGCGCTTCTAATCCTACCACGATGGCTCTCTCGGCCAAAGCCCCTCATCTAGGCTCGGGGACTTCGCCCCGAGTGGGTCTCCGGTCGGCAGCGCCTTGGGCTAGCTGGTCGGAGGCTCCGTCGGTCAGTGTTGGAGCAGTCATCCACTCAGGGACTTCTTCCGGCTTGAGCAGCTGTGTTTCTTCCCACCCTTTGCCATGGATCAGCTCTGATTCGATTTGGCTATGCTCAGATTCAATTGAGGAGGCATTGCGGTTGTAATGCGACTGTAGCAGGGTGTGCGAAGGCGAAGCACCGAGTCTTTTACGGTTGCAAGGAAGAGGACGCGCTACGAGGAATGAAGGAAGTGCGCGTCGTGGTGGGCAGATTCGTATGGTTCGATCCTGACCCTTCACCTTCAGGGTTTTTGGAAAACCGCGCCGACTCCACCGCGTCGTTCGTATCCCTCCAACTTCTCTGTCAATGGTTGTTGGGCCAGTTTAATGGGCCTCTCGACATACTGAACGACTGAGCCTGTTTTGTCGGTCTACCTCTCCAAATTTCACCACGGTTAAGTGCTAAGCACTCTCCATGTTCACCATGGTTAAGTGTTAAGCACTCTCCATGTTCACCACGGTTAAGTGCTAAGCACTCTCCAAATTTCACCACGGTTAAGTGCTAAGCACTCTCCATGTTCACCATGGTTAAGTGTTAAGCACTCTCCATGTTCACCACGGTTAAGTGCTAAGCACTCTCCAAATTTTGCCACGGTTTAGTGCTAAGCACTTTCCATGTTCGCCACGGTATAGTGCTTAGCACTCTCCAAATTTTGCCACGGTATAGTGCTAAGCACTCTACAAATTTCGCCACGGTTAAGTGCTAAGCAATCTCCATGTTCGCCACGGTTAAGTGCTAAGCACTCTCCATGTTCTCCACGGTTAAGTGCTAAGCACTCTCCAAATTTCACCACGATTAAGTGCTAAGCGCTCTCCATGTTCGCCACGGTATAGTGCTAAGCACTCTACAAATTTCGTCACAGTTAAGTGTCTCCATGTTCGCCACTGTATAGTGCTAAGCACTCTCTATGTTCTCCAATGGTAAAAGTGCTAAGCACTCTTCATTTTTTTCTCCGTTTTTAAGTGTTCAACACTCTCCAAATTTTACTCCAATGTCCAGTGCTAAGCACGGGAATTTTGTCCTTTTCACTTGGTTTTTTGATCCTGCTACAAGATATTGTTTTTCCTCTTACTGGTCTTCAGCTAAGCTGGGGGCTGGATGTATGCTCGGCTAAGCTGTGACTCAGTTATTCTAAATAACTGATCATTGTACTTTTTTTATCCTGACACCAGGTGCATTCTTCACCTACTGTCAGGCTCGGGGACTACATTGTATACATTACACCTTGTGGTGCTTGTATCAAATTTAACGGTTGGCTAAGTCTCATTTTTCTTTCTCAGTCGTTGATATTAGTTGATCCTGACACTAGATGTCTTTTTCACCTACTGTTAGGCATGGGGACTACAATGTATACATTGCACCTTGTGGCACATGTATCAATACTAGCATCCTCTTTGACTAAGTCATGGATGATGATCATATGACTTCGCCAACGAAGCCTAAGTGTGTACACTTCACCTAAGGTGGAGAATTTTTTAAATTTTAAACTTGAGCTCCTTATATCTTTCTGGCAAGCCTTACTTGAGGACTGTTGACTAGTTAAACTGGCCGACACTTCATTTTGTTGATCGGATTACCAGTTAAACTGGTTGAATTACCAGTTAAACTGGTCGGCACTTTATTTTGTTGATTGGATTATCAGTTAAACTGGTCGGATTGCCAGATTAACTGTCTGACTTCAAGTTAAACTGCTCGGACCTGCTCAAGACGACGTTGCTCAGCGGATACAAGGTGCTTGGGGACTAGCTGTGGGGGGGGGTATAACCCCAGGTAACCACGACAATGGACATGGGCTGCACCGCCAGGGGAGGTCTAGCCCATATGATCAAGGCCTACGGTGCTCGGCTCTGGTCGACGTGCACCGCAAGACATTCAGAAGACATCTTGACGATGAAGGAAGATATGTTCGGATATGATAGATATCGTATTCCTTGTAAATACTTACCATATAGCTGAATAGATCAAGGTCAAAAGCGACTTGTAACCCTACCTCCAGACTATATAAGGCGGGTAGGGACACCCTCAAATTCATCTTATATTCAATACAATCCACTGAAGACACAGGACATAGGGTATTACGTCGATCAGACTGTCTGAACCTGTCTAAATCGCTTGTCTCTATGCTTGTGTCTCCATCCGGCTCCTATTACGCGCACCTTCACCGATTCATCTACTACCGTGGACATACCTCTCGATAGACTGCCGATCAGATTTCGTCGACAGGAGAGAAGAGAGGTGCTCATTCCAGGAAGACCATTCCTTTGGCATGCCGAATTCATACTGAGTATTATTACCAATAAAAGGTGCATTATTGATTGTTGCAGTGTTCTGATTCTCCAGATCCAATCGAATGCTTCCATACAAGAGATGTGAGTAAATTAATTAAATAGATTATTAAGCAGCGACGACCAAGCAGGTCCGTGTCCACCCGGCCGGATGAAAAAACCCAGCTGTACCCTTTTTTTACCCAAACAAAGGGTCTGTCGTGTGCCCAAACACGCTTAACTTGATCGACCAAGGGAGAATGCATTATTATATATATATATATATATAGAGAGAGAGAGTTATATATTTAGGAAGAGTATATTCAGTAGCCAGCTACAAAATAAGCTATTCTGTAGCCACCTTTATTTACGATAATTTTATATACTAATTTACGATAATGTTAATACATGTTTACGATAGTTGGGTTACTATAACATATAGAGATATTTATCATAACTTTATAGTAAACCACTGAGCAATGAGTTACTATAATCTCGTAAATTAACATAATAATTATTGTAACTCAAAGTGACTACAGAATAAGTTATTTTATAGTCAGCTACAGGGTAATGTATATATATATATATATATATATATATATATATATATATATATATATATATATATATATATATATATATATATATCTTTTTGTGTGTGTGTGTGTGGAGTATACTCTCTAGCCAGCTGCCAGCTAACGAATGGGCTTATTTTGTAGCCGGACCGACGGACCTTACCACCTGCTGATCGAATCGTCATTTACTGCAGTGCATGCAGCCATGCAGGAACCTTCTGTACGTTAATTAATGAGAGCCCCTCGTCAGCGCCATCAGTAATTACGTTAATTGTTTTTAAATAATCACCACATCTGGAGTCTTCCATTTCTGCAGGAAACGTGTCTAAAAAGTGTCGTAACTTGGCTGTCCTTGTACAGGTCCATGGCTGTAGGCGACAGCAAGTACAGGAATGTATATATTTAGTTACTATAATTGAATGGTCAAGTTACCAATTACCGCAATGCAAGTCAGCATGATTTGACGTCATGATATTCAGACGAGCCTGTTACTGTAATGGCGTAGAAAATGTACCATGCATGCAAGTTTACGAGAATAGATTATGAGCTTTAATTTGTCTACTAGGCGCACACAAATGTTCGTGTTACGATAATACTAGAATATACCTTGTCCACAAAAAATAGTAGAAAACTATATTCTAGTTACTATAATTAGCACGCAAACGTTCTAGTAGCACGCAAATGATCATGTTACGATGAATTTCTAGTTACTATAATTAGTGCGCCAATGCTCTAGGCTCACGCAAATGATCTTGTTACGATAATTAGCACGACAATTTAGCACAGATTGACGTCAGATGGTTTATGATAACTAGTTACTATAACATCGAATACAGGAAAAAGAAAGCTTTATTAGCAATTAGATTAATTTACCGCAATCTGAATATATTGTTACCATACTTAGCATCGGGAGTTACCATGTTTCGATATGATGATGATACAGAGAGCGGTTACCATAACAAATAAACAAATTTACCATATATTAATCATGATAATTCAAATAGTATGGAACCGTAATTAGAATGGATAGTTACAACAATTTTATATCAAAGCTTGCGATAGTACACCGTTGTTCTGGTGCAGCTCGTCGTTGGCCACACGTAGCATGTAGGCCGTGGCCTTCATGAACCGAGCAGCAGATCCACGAGCGGAAGAGACCAGCTGCAGATGCCAAATCCATGAGCACTTATTCTGGGACTGCTTCTGGAGTTCTGGGACGACAAACAACGAAAAATCAGAAGGTGCCACAGAGCCGGAAACATGGTGAGGCGCTCCTTTTTCCCTAGAGCCCAGACCCAACACATACCGCTGCCGGTGATGATCTGCTCAAAGTGCCGGTGTCCCCATGGGTGCTCCATGCTCCAGGATCCGTTGTGCAGGGACGACACCGCAGCCCCAAACGCAGCTGCTCGGCACTCGCCGCGGGGATGCTCGTCGGAGGTGCCGGGAGCTCACCTCATGAAGACGGACGAACAAGAGTAGACCGGAATGGCGGAGTCGCCAGAGCATGCACCGGCGGCAGATCCAAAATAGGAGCCAAACCGGCACCAGCTGCGACACTGGTGGATGAATCGGCATATGCAGCGAAGAGCAGCGCACTGCAGGCCGAAGGACGGCGGACGGTGTGAGTTCTGCAGGCGGACGGAATGTCTGTTGCAGGCCAAAAATGAAGCAATGTGATTGATCCAAAAAAAAAAAGGAAGCAACGTGATTAGAAGGGACCCATGCGGTGGATGAATGGACGGAGTAAGGGATTGAATCACGGCATGACTCCATGCAAGCATTGATTAGAAGGGGACCACGGACGACCAAGCCAAAGCCACGCGCCGGTGACCATGGTTCGCTGGTGATAGTTTTGGTCTGGCCACAAAATATGGTATTACGTAGCCAGCTATAGACTAATATATATATATATATATATACTTAGAAACTATCGATTAAGCCCACTAGATGCTGATCCAATAGATGGGATAGGAGGTGGGATTTTTTTGCGCTTAAACCCCCACCCGTCAGCCTTTTTTATACACTTAAGCCCCCTCATCCCATCCATTGGATCAGCATCTAGTGGTCCTGATTGGTAGTTTCTAAGTTTGCATTGGTTGGTTGGTTTGCACCTAAATGGATGGGGTGCAAACTTGAAAACTGCCAATCATGATCACTAGATGCTGATCCAATGGATGGGGTGAGAGGGCTTAAGCGCATAAAAAAAGACCGGCGGGTGGGGGGCTTAAGCGCAAAAAAAATCCTACCTCTTATCCCATCCATTGGATCAGCATCTATGGTCATAATGGGTAGTTTTCAAGTTTGCACAGGTTAGTTGGTTTGCATCTGATACGTTGCATATATATATATACATATACATATATATATATATATATATACATATATATATATATATATATATATATATACACTATATATATATACTAGGACAACTAAATTTTTTGTACTAAAAATACACGGATCGCACGATAAGATAACAATTAATTCAAAAGGCAAAGTTCGTGAAATTAACATAGTCACAGAGAGCGCGGCGTCGCAGGCTCACAAACTCTACTGTATAGACTTTTTCGTGATATGGCTAAGATGATATTTTATATCGGCAGAAAGAATTCTACGATATCTATTTTTTTCATGTGCCAATAAATCTATGAATAAGTTCCGTTGTATCTCCATATAATCATGTACACACAGGTTCGAGTATATATGTAAATATTAGTGCCTGTCACATGAATAATACCTGCGTGTCTTAAAAAATCTCTCATAAAATTTTAAAACAAAGTATGTTATACTCACCATATAAATATGTATGGCTTTAGGACTATTCCACACAGATATATATTGTAGAATAAAGTATCCACTTGAGTGTCTGTTCCAAGATGTTGAATTAGGTGTTGTAATTCTTAATTTCGATACATTTTTCAGGTCAAGGCAACCAATGATGACACTTTTCTTAGCGGTGCATAATTTTATGGTGTGCCTCTTGACTATCTGAGTAAGGATAAGTTAGCACTACATAGGCTCAGAAAAGCTACTGAGAATGTCAAGGTTGAGTTTTCCTCCACTATGCATACTAAAACATATGTCCCCGTTTATCATTGTCGATGCTTTTGATGCAAAGCAATTCAATATTACCATGATCAGATATAAGTTTAAGTCTCTTATGAGCAATCTCATAGAGAAACTCTCATTCTTTATGTGATCTGCCTTAAGGATATTGACAGGACGATGGACCCATGTTGGAATATCGCACCAAAAAGTATTCACGTTTTATCCACGATTTATTTCCCATGAATACATACGGGTACTATGATAACACTAACTACACCAAATGAAAGATTAGAGAGAATTTGCATTGTCTCCAGAAGGATTTATTTATCAAGTTCTTTGGACTCTACAGGTAGTTTTGAA
Source organism: Miscanthus floridulus (assembly GCF_019320115.1). Taxonomy (NCBI): domain Eukaryota; kingdom Viridiplantae; phylum Streptophyta; class Magnoliopsida; order Poales; family Poaceae; genus Miscanthus; species Miscanthus floridulus. The sequence goes on along the minus strand of NC_089581.1, from coordinate 176,497,730 downwards.
ATATCTGTTTGCATGTCTTACCTTGTATCATAATTCAAAATTTTGTAGTTTAATTAGAATATTTAGGTGATTGTATATATATAATATTCAATACAAGAATAATCTATGCATGATCTTTTTGAAAGATTTCTGCAGTGTAAAGACATCTTCGTTTTTCATGCATGCTCGTGCTAACGCTACGGTACCTAGTATAAATATAAAGAATGAAAAAGACGACAAGAAAGATTGGCATTAGGCCAACTCCTTTTGATTCTTTACAAACACATCTGAAAGTTAACATGTGGGCTATGGGTTGTGGGCATCAAATCAAAACAACAAAAAGAACATGGATTTGCCCTCCTTTTTTTTGAAAAAAACGAAAGGTACTGCAGAGTTACAGGATTGTCAATCTTATCAGCACCATCAATTTTTGTCAATTATAGAACTCAACCAAGACACCCATTGAAGTGCTACATCCCTAGCTCGTAACCCAATTAAGAGTAAGTTCTCGCAAGCCTAGCTCCCCAGCCATTATTAAACTACATGAAAGGCTCCAAAATAAAGACCACTATTTTAAAAAAGAGTAAATGATTATTATTTCCTTCCATGCATGATTGTTTCCTTCCATGCATGATTAATGTTTCCTTCCATGTATGATTGTTTCCTTCCATGCATGATTATTGTTTCCTTCCATGCATGATTATTGTTTCCTTCCATGCATGTGGCCTCAGGTGATCGATTTATTTCCTTCAAAGCAGGCGGGGATCGCAAGCTTGGAGGAGGTCCCACCTGCCAGCGCCGCGGGATTGCAGGCGTGGGCAGACAGACGGACCAAAATAAATGTCACACCAAAAGATATTCACACTTTGTTCTTTTTAGTTGTAGGAAATATATATATGTATGCACCTAGGTGTATTCTGTATAGCAAATGCACCCGACCACGCGCGCGAGATGCGTGGAGCACGGTGAGCGACGACCGCGAGCCATACCGGCACGGAGTTTGACCCGGTTGACCCGCGCGCCTATATATCTCAAGACTCCGCGCGCCTGTACAGGCCTCGGGCGCCGCCCCTCAGCCGTAGGCACAGCCCCTCTCCTGGGCCAAGGGCACGGGCTTCCAGTCGCACGTCTCAGGCGAGTCCCTGCCTTCGGCGTCCGCTCCCAACTCTAGTAGGTCCCCCTCCCTCGCCTCGCTAAGGCCCCTACTGATCTGGAGTTGGGACACGATTCTGACAGTAGGGACACGATTCTGGGTGTCTACTCAGGCTTGTTGCATTCCTGTTGGGTAGGCCAGTTGCCACTGCTCTAGATGGCTGGTTGCAGCACCGTTTGTATACCAGTTGCAACTCATCCCTTCAACTGATTGCAACTTTCGTCGTACATAAATTGCAACCTTGGTGGTAGGCCAGTTGCATTTCGATTGGGTAGGCCAATTGCAACTGCCTTGGACGGCTAGTTACAGCTCCGTTTGTATACCAGTTCCAACTCAGCCCGTCAACTCATGCATGTAAAATTAAATGGACACAACTAACTGCGTGACACCACCTCACAGGTCAACCCACCCACCAGGAAGTATGCATGGATGGAATCTTTTCTTGCGATTCAAAAAAATGTGATATCTTCTAAACCACAGATCCATTTTTCAATCCGTTTGAACTAGGTTCTTCGAAAAAATATGTTTAACAAAATGAGATCCATGAAGGCTATATTTGTTGAAAAAATTTAAAGTATGTAATTGCAACTAAGTTGTACAGTGAGTTGCAAGCACGTCTGCAACACAGTTGCAACTTGGTTGTGGCCTATTTAGCACTGGTTGCAAGAAGTTATAACCTAATGTAACCCTTTTCCTTTAGTTGCAATTAGTTACTACTCAGTTGTAACCCGGTTAATTGCAACCAGATGTGCTTCCTACTCAACCAGTTACTACCCACTTGCAACCGGTTACTACTGATTGTAGCTAGTTACTACTCAGTTGCAACATGGTTGGTACTCTGGTTGCAACAAGGTATGATTGCAACTTGATATGATTATTGTGACTAGATGTAAACAATACACAAACTTATAACTGGTTGCAACTCGGTAGTATACAGAGTTGCAATCGATAATACACAGATATGCAACTCACACAAAAATAATAAAATATATCCATATTGGATCTAGTTCTGTTAAGCACATTTTTTGAATAAGATGCAGCAAACAGATTGTTAATCGGGTTTACAGTTTAGAAGAAAATTTATTTCAAAGAATCGAACTCACAAAAGATTCCATCCATGCATGCATGTAGACTGCTAGTTGTCTTTGTTGCACGTGACTAACCATGAGTGCTGAGAAGTAGCAAATTAGCTATTGGTTGTCTCTGGTGCATGCATGCTGGTTGGTTAGGACTCGTGCGATAGGCCAGTTGCATTCTGGTTGGGTAGGCCAGTTGCGACTGCACTGGTCGGCTGGTTGCAGCACCATTTATATACCAGTTGCAACTCATCCCTTCAACCGATTGCAACTTCCGTCGTACACAAATTGCAACCTTGGTGGTAGGCCAGTTGCATTCCGGTTGGGTAGGCCAGTTGCAACTACCCTAGATGGTTGGTTGCAGCTCCGTTTGTATACCAGTTCCAACTCAGCCTGTCAGCCGATTGCGTCTTCAGTCGTACACAAATTGCAACTCTGGTGGTAGACCAGTTGTGACTCGTATGATAGGCCAGTTGCATTCCGTGCAATGAGTGCACAGACCCTCTCTAACCCTACGGTCCATGCGCCAGCGCCCGCCCGCAAAAGACTCCCCACATTTTCCTGCCAAACCTGCGCTCGTGCATGCAAAATTAAATGGACACAACCAACCACGTGACGCCACCTCATAGGCCAAACCTGCGCTCGTGCATGCCAAACCTGCATCGGTGAAGGCCCATCCGCGGTAGACAGAGCGCCGCCGCGCGCGATCCCGACTGTGAGTGGGCCATGTCTCCCTCGTTCGCACGCTTACTATGTGCCTGCCTCGCTGCCTGGTGGGGCGGTGTTGACGTGGGAGAGGGTAGAGGTGTGTGGCGCGTCCTGATTAGTGGGTTAGTTGGGCCGGTTACTCAGACAAAGCGTGCCGGTTGGCCTGGGTGCATTCTATATACAGATTGCGCGCGCGCGCGCACACACACACACACACACACACACACATATATATATATATATATATATATATATATATATATATATATATATATATATATATATATATATATATATATATATATATATACACACACTAGATAAATTCCCATGCGTTGCACGGGGGGCACTTGACAGACGCAGTGCTGAGATATTGCTTAATATTGTTGCTCACATGTAATTTTTTTACTTGAATAAAATTATATATAGCTGACATAGTTGTGTTTGGTAGATGTGCAGGATATATAGAACTAACCTTCAGCGACCAATCCTAGCAGGCAATTTCTTGAAGTAAATCACGGTCCAGGGGAACTTCGGCTAGGTGTGGATGTCACAGATGCTAGTGGCAGCCTACGGAGGAGTTTTATGTATTTGCATTGATTGTGGAATGTATCGTGTACAAATTTTTTTTTGTAAAGTCCAGGCAAAGAAGAGTACTACTTAGAAAATAACCAAGTGTCCGATATGCTTGCCAAAGTCAGAGTTCGATCCAGAGATTTTGTTTTGTTTTGTTGTGCCGGTTGATTTTTTTTCTATCTAGCAAGTCCTAGAGTCCGATCCTTTTAGGAGCGTACTTGGATCCTGTTTTTGTTGTGGCGTATTTTTTGTGCAGGTTTTTTTTCCATCGAGTAGATCCGGATTTTATTGGCCCTATTTGCTTGTCTTATAATCAGTATTTTTTATATTATAGTGTAGATTCTTTTTTCTCGATGATTTTCTTTCCATTAATTCCTAGAGTCTGATCTTTTTAGGAGCCTACTTCTCCGAACGATCTGGATTTTGTTTTGGGAGATGTTTTCTCATAATCCGATTGGTTTACGCGGTACGTTCAGTCTTTTACCGGAGATTTTTTTTTACCGCAGTTTGGGTATGCAGTGTGGACTATTCCGCTGAATTGATCACGATAATTATGGGAATTGATTTTTATCTTTCTGATTTGCTGCGGCTGTTATGGGGATTGGGCTGATCGCATGGAGCGAGTGCGCGTTGTATTCCTGATCTGATCACATAGAGTGGCTTTGGCGTCGCACCTATAGACAGAATAGTTATGAATGTTTTAGTTGTAGATAGATAGGCCGAGACCAAAGAGTAGCGCACATCACTTGACCATGCATCGCTCCAAAATTATCAAGATGTTGTTCGCATCTCAATCTCATATGTGATGAGGTTGGCCACCCCTAGGGCAGTGCGCCAGTGCCAAAGCTAGCTGATGCAGGTACTGCATGATTTCTTGATCGATGAACCCTCCCATGCATATACTTGCAAATGAAAAGAAGCCACACGTGGCATGGTAAGATTCTTGGGCCACCCGAAGATGCTCAGGGTCGCAACGAAGTGAGCCCTCGTTTAGTTGCGGACGAAGTCGGCGCCGGCAGACACACTGTGGCTACAGTGTTTACTGTAGCATTTTGTTTTTATTTGATAATAATTGTTCAAACGTTGGCTACTTAGGCTCAAAACGTTCGTCTCGCAAAGTACAACCAAACTGTGCAATTAGTTTTTGATTTTGTCAACATTTAGTACTCCATACATGTACCGCAAATTTGATGTGACGGGGAATCTTCTTTTTGCATAGTGCCAAATTCTGAAATTTGGAGTAACTAAACAGGCCCTGAGAGGAATTGGCTCATGGCAAAGTTAGTTATTGCATAGTATAAGATTCTTTTTATGACACTATTAACTTATGAGGAAATTATTGTTTCCGTACATACATGTGTGCTTGATGCTAGTAGTGCTCATTGAGGGGGCCGGGGGGGGGGCGTAGGGGGTAGGTATGTATGATGCTGTTTGCCCACAAATGGATTTATGCCTCTGATAGTCTGATTAAGGAAACGTAAGCATGCAGACAGCAGCATCATATCGCGCGGAATAAAAAACTGCGTGCGACCGCGATGCACACAACAGGGAGACGACAAGCATGTGATGTGACAACAACGATGGTACACACTCAATAATTTTGTTATTCGATTGATTGAGTCCATCAACAAACCATGCATCGATCGACATGCGTGCAGTGGGTCCATCATCAGATTACTGATCGACAACCACGCACCTTTGCTTGGTGCCCATTTTTGCTCCAGCACAAAGCCAACGTACGGAGTACTAATCCCCCGGCCCATTAATGCATGGTTTAATTGTGGCCTTTGATTTGTTTGCCCTTCCTCCCTACTGCTAGGAGTACTCTGCTAGTGCTACATCACCATTTTCCCTGTCTGTGTCTCTACTCTCTCTCTATATATATGGGCTAGCTTAGCTATATATAATGTTCTTCCCATGGAAATCACACTGCACATGTGTGACAGTGACACTCTACTTGCTGCAACAACTGGCACAGAAACACTATGATACTTACATGCCTACAAAAACACTTAGGGCCTACAAACGCTTAGGGTCTGATGGATTTGCTTATATGAGCCTTACCTTATGCATTAGCGGAGCCAAGATGAGCACCTCGGGGGGCTAATCAATAGAGATTTAGAATAAATATCGAAGATTAATAGTGAAATCACGTTTTTTCTACAGTAAATACAAAGGAAAATCACTCTCACAGGGGGGGCTGCTGCCCCCCTAGCCCCCCCCCCCCCGTGGATCCGCCACTGACCTTATGCATCATAATTAATTTAACCTAGCTGAAAGCCCTAGTTTGGTTTTGGATAATTTATGAAACCTAGTTGGACTAATCTTTGCATCTAAGTGTGTGATTAGATAAGTTAGTCCAATCCAAGTGGAGGAAGCTAGGTGGCACGCAGGGATGAAGATGGCCACATGAAATGAAGTCTATGGTGGTGGTGTGGACATGTAATGATGATCAAGCTTCAGGGACTTAGAAAAGAAGAAAGAGAAAAATAAAATGGGCTCAAGGCAAAGGTGAAATTCATATGGCCATTTTGTTTTCGGTGATCAAGACACTATAGAGAGTGTGATCACATTTACGATAGATGGTCGTATTATTAAGAGGGGAGCTCTTATTGGATAACTCGATCATCTAGTACCACTAGGTGTTGGAAAACATGCATATGCATTTTAGGCCTAGTGCACATTCGGTGAGAAAGTGATTAACTTTTGAAAAATGATTGTGAAAATGCTAACACACTTGCACGTGATGGTGAAACACTTGGAGTGTTAGAATATTTGCAAAGGTGGTGAAAAAGGTGAAGAAACGGAGGTGAAACTCGGTTTGGGGTGCTACCATGGGGGCACCGCCACCCCTGTGGCGGTGACCTGGCTGGGAGGCCGAGAGCAGCGGGTTGCCCTAGGGACACCGCCACCCTATCCGGTGGCACCTGCCACCCCTAGGGCGGTGCCCACCTGGACGGGGCAGAGCAAGGCTGGAGCTGAGGCTGGCAGCGGAAGGGGCGGTGTGCACCGCCACTGGTAGGACGGTGCACCGCCTTGGTCACCACCACTAGTGAGGCGGTGCCACCAGCTATTTTTCACCTGAGAGTGAGGGAAGCCGAGCTGGTCACCGCCGTGGGCACCGGCGCCCTGATGGCGGTGCACCGCCATAAAAGTTCCAGAGAAAGGGGTATTTGGGCAGATGGCCTGGTGGTCACCACCATCCTAGGGGCGGTGCCACCACCACACTGTCCGGTGCCCCAACTGCTAGTTTTTAGCCATTGGAAAGTGACCGTTGGGAGGGGCACCGCCATGTCCGGTGCCCTCACAGAAAGCTGCTCCAAAGGGGTAACTGCTCTATTTGCTTGCGGGACTTATAAATAGAGCTAGTGGCCGGCCTTGGCCACTCTCTTTCACTTATAACAACTGTATACACCCTTTGAGAGCTGAGCAGACCACTCCACTCACTTGCACACTTGATTTTATCATCTTCAGTGAGATTGGAGAGCCTCTAGTGAATTGCTTAGTGTTCTAGCATCTTGTGGCACTAGTTGGACGTTTTGGGCTGGTGGAGCTCTTATTACTCTTGGTGTTTTCCCACACCTAGATGACCTGGTGATTGGTGGATCGTCGAGCGAAGGAAGGTGATTGTCTCTAGCTCTGATCATTGTAATTGTTAGGGGTTCTTGTGCCTTCCCCAGTGGAGCGCCAAAGGCAACTCTAGTGGATTGCGTGTGGCTTGTGGATCCTCATCTTGTGTTGGTTGTGCGACACCCGGTTGCAGGTTAGGCATGTGATGCCTATTAGCGCGTGAACCTCCAAGTGAGTGAATAGCCATAATGGGGACTAGCTTGTCGACAAGCAAGTGAACCTCAGAGGAAAAATCATTGTGTCTTGATTATCTCCTCGGTATTCATTGATATTCATTGATCGATCACTTGCTAAGGCGGTATATTACTTCTACCCTTCTCCCTCATTACTTTGTATTCACCTTGTGTAGTGCTTGTAGCTTGTGTAGCTCTTTAGCTGTAGTTATCTAGCTAGCTTTGTTCACCTAGGTGTAATTTAGCGACATAGCTCTTATGTGACATATTAGAGATCATAGAAATTAGAATTGGGTAGGTGGCTTGCAACCCAAGTGTAGTGCTAGCACAAAAGTCGCTTTGCCATGTTATTGGCTAATCACTTGTCTTAGTGTTGTTGCAGAAATTTTTAATAGGCTATTCATCCCCTTCTTGCCATTAGGATCTTTCAAGTGGTATCAGAGTTGTGGTCACCGTGATTTGAGGCTTAACAACCTTCGGTGTCAAAATGGCTCAAATCAATGACACCAAGAAGCCACCCCAATTTGATGGCTCCAACTATCCTTATTATAAGGCAAAGATGACCACCTATATCAAGTCAATCAATAGAAATATATAGAAGGTGGTGGAGACCAAGATTGAGATTGCAAATGAGGAGGCTCCCACCGCTGCCGAAGAAGTATTGCTCCAAAACAATGATATTGCTCTTAGTGCCATTCATGATGCATTAGATGAGAGAATATTTGAGCAAATCAAGAACATTGATATGGCTCATGAGGCATGGAAGAAGTTGGAGGAATCCTTTGAGGACACTCAAACCAGTGAAGGGTGCAAAGACATATATTCTCAATGAGAAGTTTGCTAGCTTCAAGATAAAGGAAGATAAGAGTGTGCCAGACATGTTCCATCGGATGGAGGTGCTTGTCAATGATCTCAAAGTAATTGGTGAGAAAGTGAAGGACAAGGACTTCTCAAATAAGTTCTTAAGATGCTTACCTGCAAGATTTGGCATGTTGGTCACCTTGCTAGTGAGAACCGGTTTGAACACAATGACACCAAACCAAATCTTGAAAGATATCATGATCGATCATGCATATAGAGATGATGATGGGAAGGAGGAAAAGAAGGAGAAGAAAGATAAGATGAAGGATGAGAAGAAGAAGAGTGTGGCATCCAAAGCCACATCATCTAACGGCATGGCTAAGCAAGACACATCAAGTAAAGATACAAGCTCATTCTCTTGGGATGATGATGATGATGATGAGAAGATGGCTCTCTTTGTCAAGAGATTTAGCAAGTTCATGGTGAAGAAGGGCTATCATGCTAGAAGGAAGAAGTCTTCATCCAAGAACAAGGAAGAGTCAAGAAGGTGCTTCAAGTGTGGAAGCAAGGATCATCTTGTTGCTCAATGCCCATACAATAGCGACAATGATGATGATGACAAGAAGAGAAAGAAGAAGGACAAAAAGGAAAAGAAAGAGAACACGGACAAGATGACCTTTAAGAAGAGAAAGAAGAAGGGTGGTTTATATGTGGTCACTTAGGATAGTAATGCTTCCTCAAGTGATTATGATTCAAGTGATAATGATAAGACCACCAAGAAGAAGGCTCTTGCAAGCATTGCTATTAATGAGAAGCCTTCCCTCTTCGACACTCCATCGACATGCTTCATGGCTAAGGCCACTAAGGTAAAAGCCCATGATGAGAGTGACGAGGAACATGATAAAAGTGGAAGTGAAAGTGAAGATGATGAACCAACTAAAGAAGAACTATTTGACATATTAGAAGATGCTAAAGAACATTTTGACATTAAGAGAAGGGAATACAAAGTCTTGACTAAGGAACTAAAAGCCCTTAGGAAAGCCTTTGATGAGATCAATGCATCTCATGAGAGTCTAAAGGAAGACCATGAGGAGCTTAGCAAGGCTCACAAGAAGCTTGAAAAAGCTCATTCCTCTCTACTTAATGAGCAAAATAAGAAGAAGCATGTTGTAACATGTGAAGTAGGCTTAACATGTGACATAATTGAAGAATCATTATATAAGCCTATCATTCTTTGTTCCACTAACCCTTCTTGTAGCACTTCTACTTCTACCTCATCTAGTAGTGATGGTTTCACTTGTGATGCCTCACTAATAGGTTGAGAATGAGACACTTGAGAAAGAGGTAAAAGAGCTCAATCACACCTTGGCTAAGGCCTATGGTGGTGAGGACTGCTTGCTTATGTGCTTGGGTAGCTAAAGAGCTTCTCTCTATAAAGAGGGATTAGGCTATACTCCCAAAAAAGGTAAGGCGGCCTTTGCTCCTCACAAGACTAATTTTGTGAATAACAATGGTCGATTTTGCACTATTTGCAAGCAAGTTGGTCATGTAGAGCAAACATGCATGAAAAAGAAGCCTCAAGCCAATATATCATCTATTAAGCTTGATTCTTTCTATGTGCTTACTAATGGTATAAATGGTGTGAAGGCTAAGTTCATTGGTGCACCATAGATAGGCTCAAAGAAGAAAGCCATTTGGGTGCCAAAGAGCATGGTCACTAACTTTCAAGGACCCAAGCAAGTTTGGGTACCTAAAAAGAATTGATCTTCTTTTATAGGTCAATTATAAAGCTGGAGAAAGACATTGAGTACTTGATAGTGGGTGCACTCAACACATGACCGGTGATGAAAGAATGTTCAACTCAATCAATACCAATGGCAATGATGGTTATGATAGTATCACATTTGGTGATAATGGCAAAGGCAAGGTCAAAGGGCTTATAAAGATTATAATATCAAATGATATGAGCATTTCCAATGTGTTGCTAGTTGAGAGCTTGAACTTCAAATTGCTATCCATAGGCTCAATTGTGTGGTCTTGGATTCAAATGCATATTTGGGGTATATGATGTAGAGATCATAGTGTAGATGGCTCTAATTTGATCTTCAAAGGCTTTAGATATGCGAATCTATACTTGGTTGACTTCAGTGCTAGTGAAGCTCAATTGTCAACATGTTTGTTCACTAAATCTAGTATGGGTTGGTTATGGCATAGAAGGCTTGGTCATGTTGGAATGAAACAATTGAATATATTGGTTAAGCATGACTTGATTAGAGACTTGAAAGATGTTGTGTTTGAGAAGGATAAGCTTTGTAGCTCTTATCAAGCCAGCAAACAAGTTAGAAACACCCATCCTAAGAACAGCATAATGAGCACTAGCAAGGCATTTAAGTTATTGCACATGGATTTGTTTAGACCAACATAATACACAAGCATCGGTGGAAACAAATATGGCTTTGTAATAGTGGATGACTACACAAGATACACTTGGACATTCTTTCTAGTAGATAAGAGTGATGTGTTTGCAAAATTCAAGTCATTTGTTAAGGGCATGCACAATAAGTTTGAAACAACCACCAAGAGAGTTAGAAGTGACAATGGTACTGAGTTCAATAATACAAGAATTGATGAGTTATGTGATGAATTTAGAATTAGACATCAATTCTCAGCCAAGTACACTCCATAATCAAATGACCTTGTTGAGAGAAAGAATGGAATACTCATTGATATGGCAAGGTCTATGCTTAGTGAGTATAATGTGAGTCAATCTTTTTGGGCCGAAGCTATCAACACTGGCTTGCTATTGTAGCAACCACTTATATTGTCACCCGTTGAAAGAGAAGACACCATATGAGCTCTTGAATGGTAGAAATTCCAACATTACATATTTTCGAGTCTTTGGTTACAAATACTATATCTTAAAGAAAGGTACTAGATTGAGAAAGTTTGATAAGAAATATGATGAATGATTCTTACTTGGATACTCAACTAATAGCAAAGCATATAGAGTTTAGAATTTGTCAAGTGGTACTATTGAAGAGGTGTGTGATGTTGAATTTGATAAAACCAAGGGTTCCTAAGACAAGAATGAGAACTTAGAAGATGTTAGAGGCATTCAACTTTTAAATGCTATGAAGAACATGGATGTTGGTGAATTGAGGCCTAGGCAAGTGATTGATGATGAAGATGATCAAGTGCAAATGCTCTCTAACTCAAATGTGCAAGTTGACACTAATCAAGCAAGTACAAGTGGCTCTCATGACAATGTGCAAGATCAAGTGGCTAGTACATCATCTTAACCCAATGATCAAGCAAGTGCAAGCAATGTTCTAATACTCCAACCAACTAATATTGCAAGGGAATCATTCATTGGATACTATCATTGGAGATATTTCTAGAGGTGTACAAATAAGATCAAGATTGGCTTCATTTTATGAGCATTTCTCATTTGTGTCATCCATTGAACCAAAGATAGATGAAGCATTGAAGTATGTTGATTGGATCATTGCTATGCATGAAGAATTGAACAACTTTACTAGAAATCAAGTATAGGAATTAGTGAAAAGACCAACGAGATACAATGTGATTGGAATCAAATGGATCTATAGAAATAAGCAAGATCAAGATGGGTTAGTAGTAAAGAACAAAGCAAGATTAGTAGCACAAGGCTATACACAAGTTGAAGGTCTTGACTTTGAAGAAACATATGCCCCTGTTGCTAGATTGGAAGCAATTAGAATCTTGCTAGCCTATGTTTATGCCCACAACATCAAGCTCTATCAAATTGATGTCAAGAGTGCATTTTCTAAATGGCTACATCAATGATGAAGTATATGTTGAGCAACCTTCTGATTTTGAAGATGACAAGAAACCCAACCATGTGTACAAGTTGAAAAAGGCATTGTATGGCTTGAAGCAAGCACCTAGAGCATGACATGAGAGGTTGAGGGACTTTCTCCTCTCAAAAGGGTTCATAATGGGCAAGGTTGACACCACTCTTTTCACCAAGAAGATTGGCAAAGACTTATTTGTGTTGTAAATCTATGTTGATGACATCGTATTTGGATCAACCAACCAAGACTTTTGTGAAGAGTTTGAAAAGATGAAGGCTAATGAGTTTGAGATGTACATGATTGGAGAGTTGAGTTACTTCCTTAGTCTTCAAATTAAGCAATTGAAGAATGGTACATTTATAAGTCAAGGCAAGTACATCAAAGACATGCTTAAGAAATTTAGCATGAATAAAGCTAAGGCCATAAGTACACCAGTGGGAACAAATAGCAATTTGGATAGTGATGCAAGTGGCAACATGGTGGATCAAAAGTTGTATCGGTCTATGATTAGAAGCCTACTCTATGTGACCGCATCAAGACCGAATGTCATGTTTAGTGTGTGCATGTGTGTAATATTTCAAGTCTCACCAAGAGAAAGTCATTTGAAGGCTATAAAGAGAATATTGAGGTACTTGAAGCATACACAAAATGTTGGTTTGTGATATCCCAAAGAAGCAAAGTTTGAACTTGCTAGATATTCGGACTCCTACTATGCAGGATGCAAGGTTGAAAGGAAAAGTACCTCAGGCACATGTCAATTATTGGAAAGATTACTTGTTTCATGGTCATCAAAGAAGCAAAATAGTGTTTCATTATCAACTGCCGAAGCCGAATACATATCCGCTGGTAGTTGTTGTGCATAAATACTTTGGATGAAGGCCACCTTGAATGACTTTAAAATCAAGTTCAAGAAAGTGCCATTGCTATATAACAATGAGAGTGCAATCAAAGTAACCAACAATCTGGTTCAACATGCAAGAACAAAACGCAATTGATGTCCGCCACCATTTCATAAGAGATCATCAACAAAAAGGGGACATTTGCATTGAGAGTGTAGGCACCGAAGATCAACTTGCCGACATATTCACCAACCCATTGGATGAGAAAAGGTTTTGCAAGCTAAGGAATGAGTTGAACATATTGGATTTCTCGAATATGTGTTGATGCACCCCCCCCCACTTATATGATATGCCTCACCTTCGAGCAACCAAGGTAAAAGTGATTAGCATGCATACATCCTTTGCTAAGGACTTGTGTAGTGCATCTAATCATTTCTCATATGTTATAGCCTCATTCATGAAAAACAAATGAATTTGATGCTTGTATGGTACCACTATTGTTTCTATGCTTGACTTGATCTAGAGGTAGCATATGACATGTTTGTGGGCTTGTGAACCTAGTATTTGGTCTAGAAAATGAACTATAAGTGTTTAACTCAACATGGTATGAGATAACCCTTATTTGGAGGTATGAAGAAGCTTGTCCTTGTATCAAACCGAGTTAAATATCTTTGGCAAGTATTCTAGATTGAACCAAATTTGGAAAAATAATCCTCACCCCATTGATTAACATTGATAATCTTAACCTATCTAAAATTTGAACCTTTGTGGTCATTGATGACAAAGGAGAAGAGAAACAAAGACATAAGATATAAGTGATAGGGGAGAGAAGTAATCACTAAGGGGAAAGAACTTTGACATAGGGGAGTAATATGACAAAGGAAGGGGATCAATTAAAATTTGAGCACACAAGTAGGAGGAGCAAGCTCATAAACTTGATTGATGCATTTGAATGTGCATTTCATATATTTGCTTGCATGGCACTAGTTTTAAATTAAAATTCCATGATTGTATGGTGTATGCTAGTTATAAGTTTGAATGATGAAATGAAAAACTAGCATGCATAGGTTGAGTAGCTAGACTTAAAGTTATTTTGTGAAAACTAGACCCTTGCTTCTAATATTGATCTCACAGGATATTCTAGTTTTTATATATGTCTAGTTACTAATGGTGCTAAGAATGGTATATTTGGTGCACTCCGATTGGTATCACGCTTCAATGATCCATCTCTTATACATTAGCATTATTTGGTAGACATTACTCTCCCACAACTCAAATCCATACATATGTGCAAGCTTCAATCCAAACTCTTAGCACATATGTAGGGGGAGCTAATGCTACCAATTGGGGTTCATGAAACTTGTCCATATCCTTTTACACATGGTAAAAATACTTGGGCAAGCAACATGGATTCAAATTTGAATTTATTTCATATATTTGTGAAGATTGTCATCAATTACCAAAAAGAGGGAGATTGAAAGCCCTAATTTGGTTTTCGATAATTGATGAAACCTAGTTGGACTAATCTTTGCATCTAAGTGTGTGATTAGATAAGTTAGTCCAATCCAAGTGGAGGAAGCTAGGTGGCACTCATGGATGAAGATGGCCACATGAAATGAAGTCCATGGTGGTGGTGTGGACATGTAATGATGATCAAGCTTCGGGACATGGAAAAGAAGAAAGAGAAAAACAAAATGGGATCAAGGCAAAGGTGAAATCTATAGGGCCATTTTATTTTCGATGATCAAGACACTATAGAGAGTGTGATCACATTTACGATAGATGGTCGTATTATTAAGAGGAGAGCTCTTATCGGACAACTCGATCATCTAGTACCACTAGGTGTTGAAAAACATGCATATGCATTTTAGGCCTAGTGCTCATTCAGGTGAGAAAGTGATTAACCTTTGAGAAATGATTGTGAAAATGCTAACACACTTGCACGTGATGGTGAAACACTTGGAGTGTTAGCACATTTGCAAAGGTGGTGAAAAAGGTGAAGAAATGGAGGTGAAACTCGGCTTGGGGTGCTACCACAGGGGCACCGCCATCCCTGTGGCGGTGACCGGCTAGGAGGCCAAGAGCAGCGGGTTGCCCTAGGGGCACCGCCACCCTGTCCGGTGGCACCACCACCCCTAGGGCGGTGCCCACCTGGATAGGGTAGAGCAAGGCTAGAGCTAAGGCTGGCAGCGAAAGGGGCTGGTGTGCACCGCCACTGGCAGGACGGTGCACCGCCTGGTCACCGGCACTAGTGAGGCGGCGCCACCGCTGTTTTTCACCCGATAGTTAGGGAAGCCGAGCTGGTCATCGCCGTAAAAGTCTAGAGAAGGGGGTATTCGAGCAGATGGCTGGGTGGTCACCGCCATCCTAGGGGTAGTGCCACCACCACACTGTCCGATGCCCCCAACGGCTAGTTTTTAGCCGTTGAAAGTGACCGTTGGGAGGGGCACCAGCCATATCCGGTGCTAGGCACCACCATGTCCGATGTCCTCGCAGAAAGCTGCTCCGAAGGGGTAATGGCTCTATTTGCTTGTGGGCTTATAAATAGAGCTAGTGTCCGGCCTTGGCCACTCTCTTTCACTTCTAACAGCTGCATACATCCTTTGAGAGCTAAGCACACCACTCCACTCACTTGCACACTTGATTTTATCATCTTGAGTGAGATTGGAGAGCCTCTAGTGCATTGCTTAGTGTTCTAGCATCTTGTGACACTAGTTGGACGTTTTGGGCTGGTGGAGCTCTTATTACTCTTGGTGTTTGGCAACACCTAGACGACCCAGTGGTTGGTGGATCGTTGAGCGAAGGAAGGTGATTGTCTTCGGCTCTGATCATTGTGATTGTGAGGGGTTCTTGTGCCTTCCCCGGTGAAGCACCAAAGGCAACTCTAGTGGATTACGCGTGGCTTGTGGATCCTCATCTTGTGTTGGTTGTGCAGCACCCGGTTGTAGGTTAGGCGTATGATGCCTATTAGCGCGTGAACCTCCAAGTGAGTGAGTCGCCACAACGAGGACTAGCTTGCCGGCAATCAAGTGAACCTCGAAGGAAAAATCATTGTGTCTTGATTATCTCCTCGGTATTCATTGATATTCATTGATCGATCACTTGTCACTATGGTATATTACTTCTACCCTTCTCCCTCATTACTTCGTATTCACCTTGTGTAGTGCTTGTAGCTTTTGTAGTTCTTTAGTATTAGTTATCTAGCTAGCTTTGTTCACCTAGGTGTAATTTAGCGACCTAGCTCTTGTGTGACATACTAGAGATCATAGAAATTAGAATTGGGTAGGTGGCTTGCAACCCAAGTGTAGTGCTAGCGCAAAAGTCGCTTTGCCATGTTATTGGCTAATCACTTTGTCTTAGTGTTGTTGTAGAAATTTCTATCATTAATGATGTATTGTTTGTTTGAGCACTTTGAATCGATGTCCTGGAAGGCGGTGAAACCAGTATATGACATAATATCATGATGCAAAATTGATTTTATTATAATTATATTTGTATTGAAAAACAATCATTTATGACAATACCTTTTATACTAGATAAATAAAATATATTTGGTTTGTTAAATAGCAGTCAAGGGTTCGTACTAACTACATGAAATGGGAAGAAAAACATGAGTCGAGCCTCACTTAGTTGATTAAGTTTTCTTTAAAATGGAATCAGTCTATTTTGTGTTAAGTCTTTAACTTTAAGCTAAGTGCTCATTTGCTTTTGTGATTTAAGAACGTTATTTTTTATGGTAGGTGACATGTCTGTCTGCCAATAGCGACTGAGCGAGATATGTATCGCGGCTTTGTCAATTTTGAAATCTGCCGGTTTGGTTTTTTTGAACGTGCTCTCAAGCCTAGAGTATATGTGCGCGTGTTCATAAAGAAGAAGAAAAAAAGAGTTGAGGGCCGCGCGTAGCGCGAGTGGCAGGAGCCTGTGGCTTGCTCTGTTCCGACCAGCATTCGAGTCCCGAACTCGGACGCTCGTCCCTCACCTCGGAGATTTATTCCCCGTTAATAATTTCAGTTGTTTCTCGCGCAGATGTGCCATAATGGTCAAGTGACGTGCCCGCCACGCTCGGAGTCTGGTGATCTTCGAGTATCTCTCAGCTGCGTTCGTTGTCTAGGTATAGTTGTAGGTTTGTTCGTATACCTTGTGTGTGAGGTGTGCGTGTTTGGTGTGGTGTGTGTCTGTATCCGAACAGATTCTACAGCTATACTCAAGTGGCGGAGGCACAGGGTATGCTAGGTATGCACTGGCATACCTTGTGGCATCGGTGAATATACTATTATATATATGTATAAGCATTTGTATTTGTAAAAAAGGAAAAAAAACTTACCTGGAATGGATCACGCCACCACGAACATCCCACTTGAGGCGGCCCACGCAGCAAAGAAGGCGCTGGTCACCCACGAATGGATCACGCCACGAAACGCAACACAGGCACACGTAGGCCCACATGGCCACATGGATCACACGACGGACGGAGCGAGTGGGCCTAAACTGCTTTTCCTTAATCTAATCTCGATCGAAGGCGACGGACGGCCGGAGAGAGGGGACGGTCACGGCGCCGCTGGACACCCTGACAGCCTGACGCCTGAGACGCGGTGAGTACACCACACTTTCCCAGTTTCCCCTGGTCTAATCTCTTGTACTATTTGATAACATCACAATTAATAAATTATTTAATTATTTAGCATCGTTATTTTTAATATTTGTGCAGTATTGAAAAGAAACGCGGATATTGTATCTCTTTTTCAAAAGCATGCAGCGAAGAAGGCGGCGGCGGCGGTTGCTACATCTAATCGTTCCCCAGATCCCTGATCCAGTTGAACCTGTAGTTGAAGAGCAGACTCATGTAACGCCCCAACCCGGGAAGACGGCTAAGGCCCACTCTACACGTTAAATGAACCACACCTACTAATTAATTCGCTTGCGCTTTCGTTCCTCACTTCGCGCAAAAGGATTAATCCGAAGTTAACAGCCTCTTAGGTCTAGGCTTTTAAGCTTGTCTAGCGTTGGTTGATCTCCGATATGGGACTAAACTGGGAATACTGCGCTGATGCTACAGTACCCCCAAAGCTACGGCACCTCATCGCTACAGTGTCATGAATTCGGTCTGGACCAACTAGCCCAATGGGCTGGGCCTCACAACTCATGAGAGAGTAATTAAGGAAATTGCTTCTAGCCGTGGCAACGGCAAGTGTTGAAAGGGTATTTTCTCCAATGGTTTTAGTGAAAACAAAGTCACGAAATAAGATGGGAGATAACGTTTTGGATGATTGTCTAGTCACTTTCATTGAGCAGGATATTTTCTTTGAAGTTAATGAAGATGATATAATCAAGATATTTATGTCCATTCGAAAATGTCAAATAAAACCCTCAGAAAAATAGCATCGTAAGTCTCTGATACTTATTATGCCTATATTTTAATTATCGATATGGCTTTTGAACTATTTATATTATATTTAGTGGATGGTTTCAACTTAATACATGAATTTAAGCCTTATTGTGTTACTTAGTGCATATATACCAAATTACGTTGTCAATTTTTAAATTACTACTGAATTGGTAAAATAGATTTACTGAATTGTATATGAAATTTTTTTGACGGTATACCTTAAGCTAACTTAAGATGAGAGGAAAAAAAAGAGAGTCGGCAGGCGCAACTTGTTTGGCAAATAACATGGGTGCATCAGGTGAGGTGCAGGAGGAATATTCTTCTTCTACCGCTGCCGCATCGTAGATTGGGGCCTCGTTTAGATGCTGGAAAAATTTCAACTCGATGAATAGTATCACTTTTCGTCTTATTTGATAAATATTGTCCAATCATGGACCAACTAGGCTCAAAAGATTCATCTCGTGATTTCCAACTAAACTGTGTAATTAGTTATTTTTTTTACCTATATTTAATACTCCATACAAGCGGCTAAAAATTGATGTGATAGAGAAGAGTAAAAAAACTTGAAATTTTGGTGGCATCTAAACAAGGCGTGGGTTATTTATCATCAGGTGTGGGCTGTCAGGCGGAGATGGGATAGTACTAGTAATTAACCACCGTCGCATCGGCTAGGCGACAGGTGGTTTGGGCATGCAAACCATCATCTGAAGCAATGTCCGTGACAAATTAAAAGATTTTGCTCCATCTCAATTCTCAACTCTCAAGAATGGGAAATGGTACTATGTGCCTGTTTAGTTCCTAAAATTTTACAAAAATTTTTAAGATTTCCTATCACATCAAATCTTTGGACACATGCCTGAAGCATTAAATATAAATAAAAAATAAAACTAATTACACAGTTTAGACGAAATTTACGAAACGAATCTTTTAAGCCTAATTAGATTATGATGGGATACTGATTGACAAATAACAACGAAAATACTATAGTACCATTTTAAAAAATCGAGGCCGGTACGTAGCACTGTACTAGTAGAGGACAAGAAGGACAAGGAGGTGACCGTGGGGCTAGCGATTGGGGGCAGAGCATGTACCAACTACCAACAACAAACGTACCGACCGGAAGACCTCCGAGCTGCACTGTACCCGCTTAGCGACTGTTTGGGACACACAAAAAATCGCATAAATCATATAGAGATTTTGCATAAATCAGTTTAATTTTATAAGAAAAAACACATGATTTAAAGAGAGAGATCCTGCGTTCTGGACAGGATTTCTCAAGCTAACAAATAACGAAGAAGTTTTTGAGGTAGCCATATGGGAAAGAGAGCTAGATGGATGGAGGATCTAGGAAGGGTTGAATGCGCACTGGTGAGCTCAATGGTGTCAAAGAGTGCCGAGAGGTGGAGCAGGAGCCATCGAGGGTTGCCGAGAGGTGGAGCAGGAGACATGAAGTTGTGTGTTTTATTCGTCGGACGACAGACAACCTAGAAAGAGTAGATAGAGGGAGGCAACATATGACCTTCGTGCAAGCATGTGTACTCAGTGTAGTGAGATACGGTGTCAAAACGTCTCAACAAAACCATCTAGGATTATTTTAATATTATTAGATGCTTTAAAGACTACAATATCATATTTTATAGTTAAGAGGGTTATGTAGTCAACTCTTGATACGATGGTGGTTATGTAGGCATGTTCTTACTAATTGCTGACTCACTGTCATGTTAGCACCCACGTAATATGCCACGTCGGCGACATCGCCTTCAAAACCGTCTCAAAGGGTTATTTAGACAGTCTGCAGTTGTTTAAGGGGTAGATTATCTTGTTTTGCAGGTAAGGAGGAAAAGTAGACGAGCGCCAATAGTTAAGGGGGTTAAGTAGACTTTTTTCTAGAAAAAAATATAGATTAGTTCATTGGCCTGTGTCATGTCAACCCAAAAAAAAACAAGGGGGTTAGGTACTATGGATCTTGGTATACAAAATAAGTGTATGTTGGGTAAGTGTCTCTTTAAATTAAACAATGAATAAGGAATTTGGCAACAAATATATTAAAGTTAAGACACTATCAAAGGTAGAGAAAAAAGCAGGAGCTCATATTTTTGGATGAGACTCGTGAGCACAAAAGACCATTTTCTAAGTTTGAGTACTTTCGGTTTAAAGAACAATAACCAAATAAGGTTTTGAGAAGATACTTGATTAGAAAACCAATCACTAAAAACCTAATACCCAATGCTGTATAACATTGTCTGACGGAACAAGCAAAGGTTGCAGATGTATTAGATTTGTTTCCTCCTTAATGTGAAGTTAGGCATTAATGGAGAACAAGCTACTATAATGAAAGCACCTAATAGCAAGGCTGACTAATATTAATCTACAATATGGTAACATTTTTGTATGGAGATTACAAAAACATGTTTGTTCACAGTTAACTTGATGTACAGATACCCTACCTTCTTAGTAATGGGTTAGAAGTTTCATGAATAATTTGGCAACTTAAGATCCCTTTGAAAATTAAAATATTTCTTCGCTTATTTAAAAGAAGGGTTATTGAAACAAAGATAAGTCATGTTGCTTTTGCAACGAACCTGAAACCATCCAACATCTTTTCTTTTAATGCTCGTACATCATGTTTTTTTGGAGAGCGGTCCATATGGTGCTAGGAATTATGCCACCTCGAAGTGCCGAAAAGTTATTTAGGGCTCGTTCGGTTAGCCTAGAATAAGCCTAGTAACCATTCAGGCCGAATACAGATTATACAAAATAGCTAACCATTCCAGGCTGGGAATCTTTCTAGAGAATTGTTCCCAACAAACCGAACCAGGCGTTAATGATTGGTATTCATAGAAAGATACAATTTTCATGTTTAGAGCGGTCATTTTATGGTTAATATGGATAACAAGGAACAAAGTTATTACTGTTGATCCAAATATCTTTTGCAGGTTGTAGTAAGGTGGCCCACTAGCTTCAGGATTTAAACCCAATTGCAATGGTACGACGATCTAAGTCCAATTGCAATGGTATGACTATGGATACACGCTTATGGCAGGAGCTCACTGAATTTCGAGGAATGTGGCATCGAGACTCTTTGACTCATTCAAATGGTATTTGATAGTTAGAAATGGGTCTTAAGTTGTTTTGTCATAAAGTATTTTGTTTGCCTTGATCCCTTTTTAGTGGAGATAAACCTAGCGACTTGTTTCATTATTTATCTAATAAAAACTAGTATAGGATATTTGGAGGTCCAAACAACATCCATTCTCGTGATTGAGTCAACGTTTAAATACACACATGGGGTTGCCTTCGTTGCCATTTATTTATCCATATGATGCGAGTACATACATATATATATTGACGCAAGTAGAATGCACGAATTTTGTCAAGATTTGATTTAGCTAATCCTATACGTTTGCTTGACTTGATCCGCGCCAAAGCAATCCAAAGGTAAAACCACCAGAATCACAGTCGGCAGGACCCAGAAAATATTTCAGGGGGCCGAACAACAGTGCTGATCGATCTTAAGTCTCAGCCCCCTATACTATAAAATTTTATCCTAAAAATTCAATATGGCTTTACAAGGATTCCACTGCGATATGGGTAGGAGGCTTGAGCCCCCCCTCCGCTGTGTCCGCCACCGGCTTTGCATCGGTGTCTGCTTGTACGTAGTACAGCTGTACTACTACGACTAGGACAGAAGAACAGACTCCGTCCATTTCGCAGGCAGGCAGAGGCCACCACCTTGTACTAGTATTGTAGTAGTACGTAGGTGCGTTCCCGACAGAATTCACGGTTTCCTTTGTGTTTACTGCTGCCCTTTCTGCAATGAAATTAGACATCTTATATTTTGAGGTGTCAAACTTTATATCTTAAAATATATTTATTAAAAAAATATTATATCGTTAGTTTAATAATACTTATTACACATAATTAATATTAATGTTTTATATATTTAGTGAAATTTAAAAGTTTGACTATTCAAAAAGCAAAATGCGTATTTTTTAGATGACAGGGAAGTAATATATAGAGAAAATTCTCCATTGCCATTGAAAACTATAACAATCCCTTCGTTGCCATTCAAAATTACATGTTCCCTTCATTGCCATCAGTTTTAGATTTTTCGTTCCCTCGTTGCCACTGCTGTTACAAACGAGTCACGACGTGACTTTCCCATACCCGACGTCTCCGACGTCCCAGCCCCCTCGCGAGACAGCAAGCCACCGTACGCCAGCAGCCCAACTGGCCCAAGCCGTGGCCACACTTGTGCCCGAACCCTAGAGCCGCGCGGACACGCTCCCAGGAAGCCGCCGCCGCCGCCTGCTGTCCCATCCATGCCTCGGCGTCCATACCAGGAGCCGCAAGATTGCCCCCATCCTCTTCTCTCTTCTCCATCTCTGGCGCCGAGCGAGCAAGTTCGAGCACGGGAGGGCAGCCGCGTCGAGCCAGCCGCTCCGACGCTAGACAAGAACGCAGGTGGGGCGGCCTGGCCATGCACCGCCGGCCGTGCACGCGGGCGGGCGACCGCATCGAGCCAGCCGCGCTGCCGTCGGGCGAGCACGCGGGAGAGCGATAGCGTCGAGCGAGCCGTTCTGCCGTCGGCCGAGCGCGCAGGCGGGAGTCCGCGACAAGCAGCCACGCCGCCGTTGGCTGAGCACGCGGGCGGGCGTCCGCGACACGCCGCCGCCGACCGAGCGCGAGGGCAGGCGTCCACGACGAGCCAGCCACGCCGCCGCTGGCGAGCGCGCGGGCGGTCTACGAAGGGGGGAGCTAGGCGCGGTGCTCGGCCGGGCGAAGGAGCTCCGGCTAGCCGGACCGGGGCAGGTGGCCGGTGGAGCTGCGTGCCGTGCGCTTAGCGGGGCTGCGCTGGCCTGGCCTGCGCGGGGCGAGCAGGATGCGGGTCTAGGGTGGGGCTGCAAGTTGGAGTTGCCGCCGCCGAGGAAGGAGGAAGAGAACGCCGGCGGGCAGGCACCTCCTGGAGCCGCTCGCCAGCGCGACGGCCAGGAACCCCGCCGCCCCGATGCTCTGTCCGTTATCCTGAGCCCACGACGACGTCGTCCTCTTCGCCAAACGTCGCGCCGAGCCTCGTCGTGCCTCTGCCTCGATGTCGCCGCGACGTCGTGGGCCACGCTGACGCGAGCGCAACCATCCTCGAGCAGCGTCCGAGCCTTCTCCGTGACACCTCCAGCCGCCGCCCTGCTGCTCTCCGCTAGGCACGCCATCACCTCCAGCCGCCGCCCTGCTGCTCTTCGTGGAAGACGCCACCACCGTCGGCCTCATCATCTTCCACGTCGACGAGCACCGGCGTCCCTTGCACCGAGCTACCGTCGGTGTCTCTACGCCGAGCAGCTCCGAGCTCCAGCACCACCAGCACATCTTCCTCGCCTCGAGCCGCCTCGACCCGGAGCCGCCGCGTCACGGGAGCCCCGTCGGCACTGCAATCCACCCTGGCATCGCAACGCCACCGCACTCGTCGTGTCCGCCTCGGAGCCAACCACGCGGACGCGCTCGACATCCCCGACCACCTCGATGCCGTGCCATGATGTCGAGCCTCCACCGACCTCGCCACGCCACCCTGCTCCAGCCCTGCGACATCGAGCCCATGACCCAAAGCCAGCCCTGCGATGGTGTCTGGACGTCGGGTATGGGAGCCAAGTCACGCACGTGACTCCTCCGTAACAGCAGTGGCAACGAGGGAACGGAAAATATAAAACTAATGGCAATGAAGTGAACGTATAATTTTGAATGGCAATAAAGAGACTGTAGTTCGATGGCAACGTAAGAATTTTCTCTAATATATAAGCAGCAGCAGCAGCTGTCAACACAACAATAATAATGGAAAAAAGATAGAAAAAATTGCTACAAGTGAACGCAACTAAAGACCCTGTTTGTATATTGACTAAAATAATTTGCTAATAAGGGCTGAAAATGCTATATAGCTGATTTAAATAAATACCCTAGATTTTAGACCAGTCTATAGTGCGAAAGGGCCTCTAGTCTAGTGGTTAGAGTACCTGAGTAGCATATAGCAGGCATAGGTTCGACTCCTTGTAGGAGCGAATTTTAACAGGCTTGGAATAAAAAAATTATTTAAAAAATTAGTTGGAGTTTTCCCTGCCTACTTGGATCAAAAAGATCAGTCTATAGTTTATTTTGAACTATTCAACATTTATAACTTATAAAAAGCTAGTATTAATGAGTCCCCTCTCTCGCTAATACTCCCTCCTATTTCTAAATAAATCAATTTCTAGAATCCGTGACTAACTTTATAAGAGTAACAACATCTATGACATAAAATGAATACCTTGTGAAAATATATTCTATGATAAATCTAATGACACTAACTTGATACCATAAATCTTAACGCTTTATCCTAGAAATCCGGTCAAAGTTAAAAAAAATAACTTGAGAAAACTTTAGAAATCTATTTATTCAAAGACAGAAAGGAATACATCTTATAAATAATTTATAATTTAGCTTATCAAACTACAATAAGAAACCAGTTATTGCGAGCAGGCGGCGAGGAAGGAGACGGCGAGGGCGAGCGGTACAGTGCCACTGCCGTTGCCTAACGAGTAACGAGGAGGAGGAGAGGACGACGACCATGACAGGCGGTAGTGGACAAGATGGGTCGCCTTAGAAATCTCGCAACCCACAAGGCAGCCTGGCCTGCTGTGTATGCTGCCTAATGGAGTAATTAATTAATCAAATTAATTGCTCCCTGCCATAGCAAACGCCACCAAGAGAGAGGTCGAGCTTGCGCGCTTCTCCTCTCGGTCTCGGGGATACACATACCTCGTGCTCCTGCATTCCCATTCCCATTCTCATTCCCATTCCGATCCCCTTTCCCCACCAGGGCGGCTTGGTGAGGTCAGGTCCGCCTCCTGCTCTGCTACTGGCTCTTCTTCTCTCCCGACCTGACCTCCCCTCTTCCCCTCCCCAGCTGAGCTCTCCTTCCCCCCACCCCCCAGAGGTGGGTGAAGTCGGGGGACATGGTTTCTTTCTCCGCTTCCTAAGATTCCTCTTCTTCCCCAAACCCCACCTACACCTTTTTGCTGCGCTGCACGCCCGCACGGCCTCTCCATGCGCCGCCGTATCTCAGGTCAGCATCACCAACCGCAGCACCACCTCCTGATCCCAGCCCCAATCTAGGAGGAAGAAGAGGAGCCGGAGGAGGAGGCCGGTCCAGGATTCTGCCGCCGCCCTCCCTCGGCCGCATCGCATGCTACCACTACCAGGACCGACCAGCAGCAGCAGCAGCAGGGCAGGATGTTCAAGCTTCACCGCCACCGCTCCTCCGACCGCGTCGGCGAGCGCTTCGACTTCAGATTCTCCAACTTCCGCGCCGTCCAGGTTGCTCTCTCTCTTCCTCCTGCCCTCCCTCCCTCGGGGGCTGTCCTACTCCTCTCCCTCAGTACCAAAATCGTTTCTTTTCCCCACTTCCTTCTTCCAGGGCCAGCCGGCCAGGGGAGGACAGACAGTACCAAAACTTGCTTACCCGATCTGATACAAAACAGAGGCCCTGCGATTAGCACAATTTCTTCTCTTGTATCTACTGGAGTAATCGCTTTGCTGCTTGCCTTTCTTTCATCTCCTGATTTGCTCGCTCCCGGTAGGCAGAGGCCGCTACTGATGACAGACACTCGTCATTCAACCTACATTCCTTCACCTTTGGAGTGTTACATCAATGTAGGATCATACTCGAGATTACTAGTTCCTATCGTTCACATTATTATGCCTCCTTGATTCTTGTCACCACCCTTACTCACGTCACGTGTGTGCCTACCTCAGAACCGCTCCTAAAAGGGAAACGGCAATCCCTATTGTTTTTCTGTACCATACCAACCTCATATGCAAATCGCATTGCTTCCTCTCCCAGTCTCCCCCTGGTGATTCAATGGCTACCTTTTGCCATTCAGTCAGTCTACTTTCTCAGGGGGTTCAACTTTATTTCACGAGGTGCCTGCCATTCATTCATGTGTGCGTGTACCCCGAAAAAAAAAAGATGGTCCTTCCTCTTCATTTTAACCACGGCCTATTAAAAGGGGATACCGCATTGCCCTCATCTTGTATTGTGTGTGCCTTCTCATTCATTTCATATGTGCCTTTCCTGCAGTTTATTTTAGTTTTTACCCCATGCACTACATGACATGTATCCCCTTTTTTTTTGTGTGTGTGTGTCTCATCGATTCATTTCATGTGTTTTCATAGGTCCCCGTGGTATCAGACAGGCTCTTCCTATCCATAGTTTCAGTCGACAATGGAAAAACAATTGCAAAGTCCAGTAAAGTAGCTTCTCGGAGTGGAATATGCCAGTGGCCCGACACCATCTTGGAACCCATATGGTTCTCCAAGGACGAAGTCTCCAAAGAATTTGAAGAATGCCAGTACAAGATTATTGTCTCCCTGGTATGTAATATGATGCTGGGATGTCCAGTTCTTGGAACCTACTTATGTAATATTTCCCCACCTTACCTGTTCTTGGATGTCCAGTTTCTGCTTCAGTCTCGGTGCTTATTACCTTTGTCTATCTACTCTGTCCTATTCCTGTCGCTAGGCTTATTATTGGGTCACTAACAAATGCTTTCATGTAATGTTCCAGGGATCGACAAAATCTGGCATTCTTGGGGAGATTTTTCTAAATCTGTCTAATTTTCTGAATTTGGTCGATCCAACCGCAATTTCGTTGCCACTGAAGAGATGCAACTCTGGAACAGTTTTACAGGTGTGTTTTGCTTATTTATTACACCTCCTTGTTTTCAAGGGCCATCTGGGCATTGCTTGCAAGATTTGGTAGCCACAGAAATGCTGGTATTACATTCCCATCATAGCTGTCAACTGTTACATAGGTGCCTATTTCATGCTTGTACTTTTGGCAGCATGCCTGATGGTGTCTGTCCTTAGTACTAATGTTGACGTTCATATTTTTCCCCTCACTTGCAGCTTAAGGTTCAATGTCTTGGCACAAAGTCTAAGCTGAGGTAACTAGACTGAAGCCTCGGTACTTCATTCTTGCCAAGTTCTGTTCAGTCTCTCTTCACTTGACTCAAATCCTGATAATTCTCCCATTTCTATGTAGTGGTGTCAGATCATTGAGGGACATGGCTCCCCGTCACGATGACCGTAGTCCAACGCCAACCAATGATGAGATGGACAACAGGTCAGATTGCTCCGATGGTATGTTCAACAAGGGTGTTCGTTCTTCATCCGAAAATCATCTGGGTGGAACTTATCAAGATGAATCTGGAAACAGGGTATGCTACTGCTTAAAACAATTTGCTGTCCCAAACATTACCCGTTCCATCCCGAGTTGTCGTTGGACTGTTTCTGATGCCTTGAGACATCTATCCCATTTTCACTGAAATTATTGATTACATGAATAATAGCATGGAACTTAGTTGCCAATGCTATATGTTCACCCTTGTAGGTAAAACACCCCATTTTGATGTTTCAATGTCAGAACCTGGAAGGGAATGAAAAAAAGAACCTGTCCGTGGATTTTTTTTTTTCTGCAAAGCTGATGAAATCCTTCGCCTTTAGTCATCAAGCAAAAGTCTTGAATTTTTTCAGTTATTGTGGGGTCTACTATCTTGCGCAAAAGCTATGATAAGTTCTAATTCCTACTCAATGACCTATTCATAAATCTAAAAAACACATAAAATTCACTAGTGATCAGCAGACCACAAAAGTCATACTGTAAACCGCACGAGTACAATTATGCGCAGATGATCTCATCGTCCACAAAGGTTCCTCTGTTGCACATGACCTGCATGTATGCATAAATCCACAAGATACTCCAATGTGGAAGCTGGTGAACCTACCGTCATTACCACCACGGAGAAAACCTTTTTATGGCGTAAAGATATTTTTTGCATAACTCTTGGAAGCTCCTCGCATTTGGGTATAGTTTTCTATATGGACTACAATTTCACCATCAGCGAGTGACATATTTTGGTTACATGTCATGCTCTATCAGAATGTTATGTGTCCATGCTTATTATTTGTCCCGTCTTCTTTTTTGCAGGAAACAAGTTTCTCTGCATCAGGGTCCCATCGGAGTTCTAATTCTGGAGATAGTACTGCAGATAGAACAAACTTCTCTCCTAGAGACAACTCTAATGGAGTACTTTATGTGGGAAGGCAGGATTCTGCTAGTTCCTATGCTAGTTATGTTAGTGCTGGTCGTGGTGATGACGGGCTTAGATCCAACAATTCATCTTTTAGTTCTCGGGCTCCAGGCCCAAGTTTGCTGCAAGGGAATACTCCAAAAACATTTTCAAATGGCCTTTCTCAGTTATCTATGGGGGCATCTGACTCATCTAAAGATCTTCTTGAAGCTGCTGAAGAAACAATTGAGGAGCTCCGTGATGAGGCAAAAATGTGGGAACGCCACTCTCGCAAGTTGAAGGCTGATCTAGAGATGCTGAAAAAGGAGTGTTCTGAAAAATCAAAGCAACAGGCTGAGCTAGCAGTTGAGCTGTCTGCTGCACAAGCTGAACGGGATTCATATAGGCATGAAATAGAAGAATTGAAGTCATCCTTACAAGATGTAAACACACGACAAATAATTACAGGAACACCTAAACGTTCAGACTGGATAGACCTGCAGAAGGAACTTGAAGGTGAGGTTAAGTTTCTTAAAGAATCGAATACGGACTTAACCATACAACTAAACAGGACTCAAGAGTCAAATATAGAGCTTCTTTCTATTCTTCAGGAACTGGAGGAAACCATTGAAGAACAGAGAGTTGAAATATCTAAGATTTCGAAGGTCAAGCAGACTGCTGATCCTGAGAATGAGCTGTTAGTAAAAGAAGACAAAGAGTGGGCTAAGAAACTGTTAATGAAAGAGGATGAAATCACAATTCTGAGGGAGAAATTGGATCGTGCTCTCAACATTGGAAATGGAGGTGGTGCAGGTTCCAATGCCATTTATCTTGAATTGGAGAAAGAAAATGAAATTTTAAGGGCTAAAATACAAGAGCTTGAGAAGGACTGCTCTGAACTAACCGATGAAAATTTGGAGCTTATATATAAACTGAAAGGTCAGGTTCCTCGTATTTCAAACAACACTGAGCTGCAATTCGAAGAGCTTACATCCCGGATTCATCAACTAGAGGAGGAACTTAGGAATAAGGAAATGTTAAGAGACGACAGTTTTTCTGAGTCATCAATGTCTAATGCAGATGAGTTACAGAGAAAATGTGCTGACCTTGAGCTGAAGCTGCTAAATTTTAGGTCTC
Source organism: Miscanthus floridulus (assembly GCF_019320115.1). Classification (NCBI taxonomy): domain Eukaryota; kingdom Viridiplantae; phylum Streptophyta; class Magnoliopsida; order Poales; family Poaceae; genus Miscanthus; species Miscanthus floridulus. The sequence goes on along the minus strand of NC_089581.1, from coordinate 176,468,345 downwards.
AAACCTGTGAGCTTGAAGAAAAGTTCCAAAAAAGCCAAGAGGAGCTGGAACAAAGAAATCTCGAGTTATCTGAGCTGAGAAGAAAGATAAACAGTTTACATTCTACTGAACTGGAAGTTTGTGAATCTGGTGCGACATGGAAGTACCAATCTAGAATAGCAGATCTAGAGGATACTGAACAACCTGAGACAGATACACTAAAGGCTAGGTTTGAATTGCAACTACAGGAAAATGATGACCTTCGGCGTTCCAAGATCGAGATGGAAAATTTTATTTCTGAGATTCAGGCAGAGAAGAGTCAGCTTGTGGAACGCCTGTCCGCGTCGCTTAAAGAAAGCAGCATCACATCTAAATGCTTGGATGAAGTGCGGAAAGATATACTTGTGCTTTCCAGCAGTATAGATTCCCATGTTTCAACCAATAAGCTTCTTGAGAGGAACATAGTTGAGCTAGAGAGCTGCAAAGCTGAACTAGAGTTGCATGTATCGGAGCTGGAACAGGAAAACATAGAGTTGTCAGAACGGATATCTGGACTGGAAGCACAATTGACTTACCTGACAAATGAAAAGGAGTCAAGCGAGCTGCAGATGCATGACTCCAGATCTCTCATCATCAATCTCAAAGATAAAGTAGAGCGTCAGCAATCAGAGATGGAAACTCAAATGCTCGAGTTTAAGCAGAAACAACAAGAATCTCAAAGAAGATTGTCAGAAGCACAAGATGATTCTGAAGTTCTGAGAAGATCTAATTCTAAACTACAATCTACGGTTGAGAGCCTTATTGAAGAGTGCAGTTCTCTTCAGAATCTAACTGCTGATCTGAAAAAGCAGAAGTTGGAATTACACAGTCATCTTACGCAAAAAGAGCAGGAACTGGACGAGTCGAAAAAAAGAAACTTTGAGTTTAGCAAAACAGTGGAGTTCCTTGAGGCAAAGCTTTCATCACTACAGAAGGACATTTCTTCTAAAGAGCAATCTTTATTGTCAGAATTGGAGACTATATTCCAGGAGCACATGGAACAAGAAGAAAGAATTAATCGCGCGCATTTCATGCTCAATAAGATCGAGAAAGAAAAGACTCTTGAAGTAGAGAATCTTGAGAGGGAGGTCGTCAGCCTCACTGCACAGGTCTCCTCCACGCACGAGGAGCGAGAAAGTGCCACTCTGGATGCTATTCGAGAGGTATCTGTCCTGCGAGCAGACAATGCTAAACTTGAGGCTAATCTCCAAGACATCAGTGCACAAATGAGACATTACGAGTCTCAGTTGGAAGACCTTCGTAAGGAGTCTAAAAATAAGATTAAAGGATTGGTTGATTCCCTTAATGCCTCCAAACAAAGCGAGGAAATGTTGACATCAGATGCTGAACATATGAAAAAGTTGATGGAAGCTGCTAAATCCAATGAAGATGCGTTAAGGAAGACTTCTAATGAACTAGAACTGAAGCTTAAATCCAGTGATTATGAGAAACAACAGATGCTGGAAGAAATATCTGGCCTGAAACTTCAGGTTCAGAAAATAACGAATCTTCAAGATGAGGTTTTCAAACTTCAGAGTTCTCTTGATGAGGCCAAGTTTGAAAAAGGGAAACTGGAGGAGTTTCTGCACTCGGTGACTGAGGATTGTGAAGAACTAAAAGCACAGAAGGCTATGCTAACAGATAAAGTTTCTGATATGCAGGAGACTTTGAGAAATGGTGAAGAAGAAAAGCGAAACAGAATAGCTATGCAGGCAAAGCTCGTGAGGTTGGAGAGTGATCTATCAGCATCAGAAGCATCACATGTACATGAAGCAGAATTAAAGAACAAACTCAGTAGGATCAAGAGATCAAACAGTGAGTACCAGAGGAAGATACAATCTCTCGAGCAGGAAAATGAGGATCTCACCAGGAGAGTTCAAATTATGGAAAAGGGTTTTGAGCAAATGTCCCACGTTAAAGAGAACCTTGGAAAGCAGGTTAGCCATTTGAAGTAAAGTACTTGCTGTGATGATCAAACAATCCCTCCTTATTGATGTTTCTATCTGCTTGTGCCTTGTATTTTCCTGTGCTTGTAGGAGATTGGAGGAGATAACCAGGCAGCCATTCAGTCAAAAATTCAGTTACTGGAGACTAAGCTCACAGAGGCATTGGAGGAAAATAAGATGTACAAAGCTCAACAGAAGAGGTACCCCTACCATCACAAACCTAAATGTGTCCTGTGAGATGATGAGTGTACACAGAATGATAGGAATGTTGTATGTAGCTATTCTGTTTTGTTTTGAGTATGGCTAATGAGTTTGACATTAGAAGGGCAGGCCTGGTGCAGTGGTGAGAGCTGTCTCACTGAGTCACCAGGTCATGGGTTCGAAGCAGCCTCTCCGTAGGATTTTGCGGGGGAAAGGCTTGTCTCGGTTTATCCCTTCCCCAGACCCCACTCATGTGGGAGCCTCCGGCACTGGTTCTGCCCTAATGAGTTTGACATTAACTATTTAGCTTAGAGGACAAGAATCACAAGCAAAGCATTGACCAGTACATGTTGAGAAAGTATGCCTTTTCTATACGTAATTTTCATCTAATCTTTAATTGAAAAACTGAAGTTTGGCAATCCTGCAAGGAAATCACACTCTGGGAGATGCTAGTGGTCTCATAGAGCAAATATTTTAATCTCATTAACCAGTAGATAATGCCGTAATGGTGTGCCAGTAAAGTGACATGTTTTTTCTTTTTTGCAATCATATACTAGTGCTTTTATTTGCATTCTGATGTAAGGTTGTGTAATATGTTGTGCATTGGAATCTGTTCATAGTTCTCACCTTATCTGAACTGCTACGTCATATATGAACTGGACCTTGTGACTCGACTGCAAATTGTTTATACAATATTGCGAGCAGGACAAACTTGATTGAGTTTAGTTTCATGTGTTAAAGTTGGAGCGCGCATTGCTAACTAACAGAAATATCGAAGTCAGTTAGTTACCACTATTGGTTTAGGATAGTGTCTGCAATACTGAACTTGTAGAACAGAGTCCACAAGAGTTGGTCCTTTGTGATTGTTGGTTTTCCATGATAATATAAAAATTCTTTTTGTTTATGTACAGTCCGATGCCTGAGGGGCAATCTGCTGGTGGAGATGGCAAGGAGGGTAATACCGACAGGATTTTGCAGTTGGAAGGAGAACTAAGAGATATGAAGGAACGATTACTCAACATGAGCTTGCAGTATGCAGAGGTAGAGGCTCAGAGGGAACGATTAGTGATGGAGCTTAAAGCTATCAAGAAAGGCAGGTGGTTTTAGCACGATGTGGAATTGTTGCCTGACAAAACATGAGGCTGACAGCACAGGTACTGCATCTTTCTCGCCACACTGGCTGCACCCAATTATTAGGTGATAGTTGGACGCATCCGATAGCATTTCTTGTGAAACTGGTTTCAAACTTCATATCAAAAGGATCCCACCATATTTTTTGGTGCTCAGACACAGACACCTCCTTTTGCCCAACCAAATATTAAAAACTTAATATATGGTTTTGTACAGATGGGCATCATCAAGCCGTGTTTTATCCATACTTGTGGCATTATGAGGTTTATGTCAGATTATCATGTGAGAGCAAGCCAGTGCAAGTGCAGAGTCAGACATGATGTAGCCTGGACCTGCTAACTGGTGCTGGAGGATGCGCTCCGAGACGACACTGAAGATCCCTGTGATGTGGTGAACTGTGAACCTGTGACTGCCCAGGCTTTGGGGATGCGGCCCTACACTATGATATGATGATCCCGTTGCTATTGGTATTTAACCTATTTATTTGTAATGGCGTGCCTTTTTATCTGGTATATATATATATATATATACACGCCAATTTGTGATGAGTTTGACTGGAGGGTGATGGTCTGTTGTTGATATGGTTACTCAGATCGATGACCCTCCGATCCCTCTGTTTTACATGATTGATTATACTGAAAAGAGTCAACCCCTTAATTGTCGATAAATGTAGTTACTCTATTCTATTTTGTGAGAGCAGTGAAGTGGCTGGGTTATTAGCTAGCAGTCATTATATTTCACTCTGTACCATACAATACAATATTGTTGTAGTTTGGGTGTAGAATAATATAATAATGTGATGAAGGGAGCCTTCATGTAAGGTTGCAACTTGTTTTTTTACAGCGTATGCAGATTATGGATAATAATGAATGAAGTTGCCATAATGGTACGTGCATCACATCGTTGATGAAGCTTTTAACCCTCAGGAGTGTAAGTGCAGTTGCATTTCATCATTTTCCCATGTGTCTGGTTCCTGAAGCTTGCCCTGCAATTGCACACGTAGCCAGCTAAATTAGTGACCACACGATTGCATTGGTTTAGAAGAGTTGTAACTAATGATATACTACTAGTTAGCTAGTGTTTGTAATGGTCGATAGCAGAGCTAGTCTAGATATATTTTAGAAGAGTGCGTAGTGTAAATTTTAAGGAGAGCGAAGAAGAATCAAGTGGCAAAGTAGTCCTACAAGTAGAGTACTTGGCAGTCAGTCAGTGGTCCCTCAAGAGAAGATGCATGATGAGAATGGATGCATGAGCCCTTGGATCACTCACTTGGATCACTTCAGCTCTGCCATGGCTGTTGGCTTGGCCTGTGTGAAACTGAAACAGAGGCAGCGGATCATCTATCTGATGTACTAGTATCATCATTTTGTAGTATGGCACAAGCGGAGGGAGCCGTGGCCGAGGAGTCCTAACCTGACTCATAGTTCAATCTCGCTCACGTTGGGTGAGTCACAGGCGGTCATGAAAATTGCAGAAAACGTAAAATGCTTGGCATAGTTATTCATTTATTTATGATTACTTGCCTTAGACATGTGGATAAAGAAGCTGTAGTTCTATGAAACAACTTTATTTAAAAGTAAGAGGGAGACAGATCCAGAGATAGAAAACCTCATATAGGAAGAACTATAAATGACTAATTGAAAACCTCATATAGCCACGGGTTGCCACCCAGAAAAGTCTAGGACAATTAGAGGACTATGGTTAAAGGAAGTTTATATTTTAGGTGCCTATAAGTTTTTAGAAAAAAGAAATATTGGAGTCCGCCTACACCTTGTTCGCGACATCATCGAGAACGGTGGCGGTCGTCTCTAGCATCTCGTCTTCGGTGTCCTTTTCGACGGCGTCCTTGTCGTTGGCCCCTCCTTCGTTCTTGGTGGGCTCCTTCCTCTCGGCGGCCTCCTTCCTCTTCGCGCGGTGGCGTCGTCATCTCGACCGCAATAGGGACGCCACACACTTCATGAGGCAGGTCAAAATACTAGACATGGTGCCCCCTACAACTGCCCCAAGCCCTGCCATTGCCTAGCGACTGAAGCGCACTTTCTTGTCCACTGGTGCCAGGGCGCCGATGCACATGGAGCTGGCGGCGTTGCACACATGAGAAGCACTGCGTTGTTGGACTCCTCCAAGGCACACATCTCAATGTGAATCCTACGATGCAGTGCGTAGGGGCATATGCCCTTGAGGGCATTAATTAGAGGACTATGGTTAAAGGAAGTTTATATTTTAGGTGCCTATAAGTTTTTAGAAAAAAGAAATCTTGGAGTCCGCCTACACCTTGTTCGTGACATCGTCAAGAATGGTGGCAGTCGTCTCTAGCATCTCGTCGACGATGTCTTCGGTGTCCTTTTCGACGACATCCTTGTCGTCGGTCGCTGCAGCTTCAGTAGTCTCGATGGTATCCTTCCTCTCGGCGGCCGCCTTCTTCTCGGCGGCCTCCTTCCTCTTCGCACGGCGGCGCCGTTGTTTCGACGGCAACAGCGACGCCACACACTTCAGGAAATCCAACGGTGCAGTGCGTAGAGGCATATGCCCTTAAGGACATATTTAACTTTCCCCCTTTGGATCACTCACTTGGCCTCTGAAATTGAAACAGAGGCAGTGGATCATCTATATGATGTACTAGTTTTATTTTGGTTGTAATATATATAGTATGGCACATATACATACGCATACTGGATCCAATCCATCTCCATCTCCTCAGAACTCGATCCAATCCATCTCTTCGTCGTACGTCCCTAAAATCCTAGCTAGGGCATGCATGCAAGGTGGGCGGGGGGACAGCAGCTAGCGTCCCAATATCCTTCCATCGATCTACATATATTAGCTAGCATTGGATACAATACAATGCAAATAATGTCGGAATAGAATGAAACAAAAATCGTAAAGACACACACACGCATGTCCTATGAGCACTTTCGAAAGATTGAGCCGACTGATGTCAAAGCTGATAGAAGTCACCACATTTAATAATGAAATAATGCAAGAAAAATGTTGACACCCGTACCAAGTTGAGGACTTAAATTGAATGACCCGGATGACATGTTCCACCACAAGCTAGACAACCTAACTTTTGGCGGCCTTTTATCCCCCCCTTCTCTCTCTCTCTCTCCTTCCTCCTCCTCCTCTTCCTTTTCCATTCCATATTCTTCCTTAGTTACCGCCTAGCGCTACTCACCGCTTTGCCTATGTTTCCTATGGTCTGCCTTCTCGCCTAGCATCTCTGGCGTCACGCAGCCTGGACGAGCATCGAGCCATCGGCCAGCCGTGCTGCCCCTCTTCCTTGCGGATGAGAATGACGGAGGAGGAGAAAGGAGGAGGTGGTGGTGCCAAAGAGGAGGGAGGAGGATGTAGTGTCAAAGTAAATGAGGGAGGAGGCGAAGATGGTGCCCGACCTAAAGAATGAGGGAGGAGGCTAATACAGTAACAGAAACAAAGGAGGGAGGAGGCGGAGGTGTGGCGCCCTAGAGAAGGAGGGAGAGGTCTAACGAGTAGGCCCCACTGCCATTTGTCATTGGGATGTAAGCAAAAACATCATTTAAAGTAGCTAGGTGGTCAAATATGAACGACTTTAACAGTACAATGGCTAAGATTTCTAGGTTATGAGTTCAATGGTCAAAAGCATACACAAGCAATAGTTCTATGGCCCAAAATGGACTTCTCCCTTTTTCAAATTACGCCTTGACAAAGTTGAGGCAAAGATTCATCAATGTTGAAAAGTAAATTTTGAGGCTTGGTAGTTGAAGGCTAAACTCATGACCCAAGCCCATAACTAACTTTTTTTTGTCTTCATATTCATAATATACACGCAACTGTTCTAGTTATCAACATCCACCTTATATACCACTACCCCAGATTAGGACATCATTGTTGGTTCAAAATCCCCCTTCACTGCCGGATTTTTAACCGGCAATGGCATACCGGCAGTGATGTGGGGTTTACATCACTACCGGTTCTCAGAACCGCCAGTGATGTGCAAGCAATATTATCGGTTCCTGGCACCAACCGATAGTGTCAGTTGAGCCAACACTGCTGGCTTATGGCTCGAGCTGACAGTGATGCTCAAGCAAACACTGCCGGCTTGTGGCACGAGCCGACAGTGATGCTCAAGTCAATGTTGTTGGCTTGTGGCTCGAGCCAACGGTGATGCTCAAGCCAACACTACCGGCTTGTGGCTCAAGCCGACAGTGATTCGCAAGCTAACACTACCGGCTTGTGGCTCGAGCCGGCAATGATGCTCAAGCCAACACTTGCGGCTTGACATGCAAACCGACATTGATCTTTTTTCGTATTTTATTGTTTTATATAATTTATTTTTAATTTTTTTGGTGGAACCGGGTTTCGCTTTATATTCACTACGTAGTCGATAGGTCCATCAATATTAAACATTACAAATGTTACGGTTATAGTTCAAATGTACTTATGAAGCTCTCGATCGCTTGAAATAAAAAAGAAATTACAATAGTCTAGCGAGCCGCTCTTGCCCGTACTGCTCCTTGTACTTCATGGACTGTGCAATGGAGAATGTTCCCTTTTTCTAAGCACTCCGATAGGATGAAGGCTGCTAGCTCCGATGACAGTGCTATGACTTTCATTTCTAACAGCCTATTGTGTTTAAATTTCTTGCGTTGTCATTAAAAAAATGGTTTCAAAAGGCAGAAATGTTAGAGAAATAAGTAGATCGTTTTGTTGAATTAACAGATATAAATAAAATGGGGATTGTACATACCAAAGCATCTGCCACCTCCGATTTTATGCCAAGGTAGTGAAGCATTGCCTATATTACTGTCAGGGGACCTAATACCAGGGTACCCCAGAAGGTGGAACCGATAACCACCGAACGTGAAAAACTTCTGGACGCATAAGGGCTCCATGTCATCCCTTGTTCGAGTAACAGGAGTTCAGGTTCCGCCTTGCCCGACACCTTTGGGACGGGCTCGCTCTCGCCCGAGGGCCGAGGGATAAACTCCAGTCTCGCCCGACGCCATTGAGGGCGGGCTCGGTCTCGCCCGAGGGCTGAGGGATGAATTCCGTCTCGCCCGACCCCGGAGGGGCGGGGTCAGCCTCACCCGACGCCTTTGTGGGATAACCCTGCTTCGCCCCAAAAGCTCAAGGCTAATCTCCGTCTCGCCCGACGCCTATAGGGCAGGCTCGGTCTCGCCCTGAAGGCAAAGGGATGGATTCCGCCTCGCCCGATCCCGGAGGGATAGGGTTAGTCTCGCCCAAGAGATAGGGATTGGTCTCCGCCTCACCCGACGGCCCAGAACGAGCCTCGCCCTGATCGATATCTATCCCTCATAATGATGGGTACAGGATGAGACAAGACGTTCGGGTCAACCATGGCTCCAACGACCATACCCTGCGCCCTGGCAGGAAAAGGACTGCCAGGGAACGACAGGACTGATGCTTTAGACCCTTCCGAGCGCCGCAGAGCCCAAAAGGTATTACAGGTGCGTGCATCTCACCCTGTAGAGTTGTAGGCGCCGTCTTCAGCTCTGGGACATGGAATCCAACGAAGATATACGACAACCGCTATGCTCCAAGAACGGATTTGCTATCTCCACGAACGACGGATATTCCGTCACCACGCTGTGGACCCGAGGGAGCGGCGCCCTATTCCCGATCCCTTAGGTCCTCCCAGTCAGAAGGCCTTGGCCACGGCGCTACACCGGACCCCGACCCCTGAATTCTAATCATGGGAACCAGAAGGCGTGCAGAGCAAGGCTAGAGGGAGGCTCATAAGTCAAAATCACTGTACTACGGCCCATACCCTGCGGGTAGCATTCTGTGATTAATCTGACATCCTACAGAGACATCGACAACATGCTAAGCACTTATCTTCCTTCGCACTCATCAGAATGGAGGACCTGACCAGGTAAACGTGAGCCACATGACTAAGTAGAGTACACATCCTGGAGCCCTCACCCTTGTAAAGCCAGCCCCTTCATCTATAAAAGGAGATGCGCTTCCTTCATCAGGGAGGACAGGAGATATAGGACCGAACAATAGAGCGCACTCATACACACATTCAAGCAGCTACGAAGCTCTTGACCACCTTTTCAACCCTTCCATCAGAGACTTGGGACCAGTCCCTCTCTCGACAGTTTGTATCCCTTACTACAGACCGTTCATGGTGCTAATAACACAAGCAGCAACAAACTAGACGTAGGGACGTTCCGCCCGAACCAGTATAAATCTTGTGTCCTTTAGCGCACCATCCGAGCCTAACAGCGTATTACTATAAATTTACTTGCCGGTGCTTGTACGAAACACCGACAGTTGGCGCGCCAGGTAGGGGGTTTGCGCGTTCCAAATCAGGTCTCGGATGGCCACCCACGCAATCACCTGGGCCCCGGGCGCATACGTGCGTTTCGGCGACCTGGATTTCATCATCACACTAGGAGGAGAGCTGGCGCTGACTCACTCAGCCGCCTCATCTCCCCCTTCCATCAACCTCAGCCATCTCAGCCTTGAGGGCCCACCGGGCAACTCCCGGGGAGTCCCGTCACCCAAGGAGGCCTCTCACAACGCCACCATGTGTCCGAAAGGGTCCGGATGGAGCGCCCCGATAGCGTTTCCGTTCGGTCTCCGCAACGCTGCGGCGATCGCTGGCCGCCTTTTGGCGCTACGTGTGGTTCAATCACCCACGGACATCGAGTTCATAGGGGCGATTGAGCTGGGATACGGAGACCCTCTACGAGCTCCTCAACGAGGAGCCTGTACTGCTCTCTAGCTCAGGTTCCAGTAGGGGGAGCCACCACCCTTCCCGGGAATGCTATATGACGCAGACCCCCGAGGGTCACAGTCGAAAGCGCCTCCAGGGAAGAGGCCACCCCTACAAACAATCCTGACAGCAGATCCGGGGAAGAGGGGACTGACCCCATCTCACCTGAGGATGGAGCAGCTAAGGGCTCGTCAGCAAGAGATCGATGAGGCCGGGCAAGGGCTCGCACGGGAATACGCGGACATCAATCAGCGAGATTGAACGCCGTAAAGACGGAGGGGGGGGGCGCGCGCGCCACGGCCCGCACCAGTACATCAAAGGATCCTCACCGACGATGGGGCCTTTCCTCACTTTGCTCGAGCCTAGCCAGAACATCGCCGCAGCAACCGCCTTGCTGCATGGCCTCCCGGAGGCCGCGACGTCCGAGGATCGATGCACTTATCGGGAGATTCGTACGTTGCTCGAGCGTGCAGTAGCGCAGCAGGTGGAAAGTTCGTTGTCTCGACAACGCGAACCCGACGCCAGCCAGCGCGCGCCCTCAGTGCGTCCCACCAAGGACGCATCCGTTCACCAAACACCGCCAGCCGGCTGGGCAACCCTCCGTCGTCCCTATACATCAACGCCTCGGCCAGTGGCCGCGACATACGCAGCATCATCGATGCCCGGAGACGTGCCCACGGCGACGAGGGAGAAGCAGCGCGCCGCGGCTATCATCCCCGACGTGGTGGGCGCTTCGACAGCAACGAGGACCGAAGCCCGAGCCCCGTCCTGCCAGGCCCTCAGGCCTTTGGCCGGCACATCCTCAACTGCTGTGTTCCCTCTAAGGTATCGACCGCCTACGAACATTCCTAAATATTCTGGCGAAACAAACCCCGGGCTTTGGCTCGAAGACTATCGGCTTGCATGTCAGGCCGGTGGTGCGAGTGATGATAACTTCATTATTCGCAATCTCCCGCTAGTTCTTGGCCGACTCGGCACGAGCATGGCTGGAGCACCTACCGTCCAATGCTATTTAGAGTTGGGCGGATCTGACTGAGATCTTCGTGGGTAATTTCCAGGGCACTGTACAAACGCCCTAGGAAACCCATGGGACCTCAAGAACTGCCGTCAGAAGGCTGATGAAACCCTCCGCGGGTACATTCGGCGCTTTTCCCGACAGTGCAATGAGCTCCCGAACGTCGCCGACGCCGACGTGATAGGAGCCTTTCTGTCCGGAACGACCTGCGAATCCCTGGTCCACAAGCTAGAACGTAGGGGCCCGTGAACTACCAAGGAACTTCTGGACATCGCCACCAGTCACGCCTCTGGAGAGGAGGCAGGTCGGAGCCATCTTTGATCGCTTCGACGGAAAGACAAGGCGGGACAAGGATGCTAGCGAAGGCGCCTCCAACCGCCCCGCCAAAGGGAAAAATAAGAAGCAACGGCGCGACAACTCACTCGTGGCCACTGCCGACCGCAAAGGTGGCCAGAAAGCCCGTGGAGGGCACTCCGAACCACTTCGAGAAAATGCTCGAGGGGCCATGCCCAAACCATGCCTTCCCGGCCAAGCACCTATACAAGGAATGCGACCTTATGCGCAAATACTTGGCTGGGGGCCTGAACAAAGAGGAGCAGGGGAAGGAGCCTGTTCCCACCACTAACGACATGGAGGAGAAGGACGACACCTTCCCAACTCTGACCGGTGCCCTCATGATCTTCGGAGGATCAACGGCCTACGACTCCAGGCGCCGCCAGAAGGTCGCACGACGAGAGGTCTATACCGCTGGACCGGCCACGCTAGCTTTTCTCCGGTGGTCGGAATCCGCCATAACCTTCGACCGGACCGACCATCCGGATGCCATCCCACACCCGGGAAGGTATCCGCTTGTCATCGACCCGATCGTCGGTCCAAAGCGGCTCACCAAGGTACTGATGGATGGGGGCAGCGGCCTCAACATCATGTACGCCAAGACGCTCGACGAGATGGGCGTCAACCGAATGCACCTCCATCCCATCCGAGCACCTTTCCATGGCGTCGTGCCTGGAAGGCAAGCCGTGCCACTAGGGCAGATCGACCTGCCCGTCACTTTTGGGGATCGATCCAATTACTGGACTGAGACCCTCACCTTCGATGTAGTGGGGTTCCCGGGGACTTTCCACGCCATTCTGGGGCGACCATGTTACGCAAAGTTCATGGCCGTACCCAATTACACATACCTGAAGCTGAAGATGCCGGGCCCCCGTGGGATCATCACCATCGGCACCTCCTTCCAGCGCGCTTACGAGTGCGAGGTCGAATGCTGTGGACACGCATCTGCGGTCATCGCATCCGAAGAGCTCGCCACTCTCAGGGAGGAGGTCATCGAAGGGACACCCGACGCAAAGAAGTCGTCTGGATCGTTCGAATCGGCAGAGGGCTCTAGGGACGTCCTCTTGGATCCCAGTAGCTCCGAGGGCAAAAAAGTCCGAATCGGGACCGCGCTCTCCTCCACATAGGAAAGCGCGCTCGTCGACTTCCTCCTGCGCCAACAAGGACATCTTTGCGTGGAAACCCTCGGATATGCCGGGCATCCCGAGGGAGGTCGCCGAGCATACCCTCCAGATCCTCCCGGGCTCCAAGCCAGTGAAACAACGCATGCGCCGCTTCGACGAGGAGAAACGCAGGGCCATCGGCGAGGAGATAGCCAAACTACTGGCCGCAGGATTCATTAAGGAAGTATACCACCCAGAGTGGTTAGCAAATCCTGTTCTTGTCCAAAAAAAAAGCGGGAAATGGAAAATGTGTGTTGATTATACTGGCCTCAACAAAGCGTGTCCAAAGGATCCATTTCCTTTGCCACAAATAGACCAAATAGTCGATTCCACCTCGGGGTGCGAAACCCTCTGTTTCCTGGACGCATACTTAGGCTACCATCAAATCACGATGAAAGAGTCCGACCAGCTCGCGACATCTTTTATCACGCCCTTTGGATCATTTTGCTACGTTTCAATGCCGTTTGGTCTGAAGAACGCTGGGGCAACGTACCAGCGCTGTATGCTTAGTTGCTTCGGAGACCTCATCGGACGAACCGTTGAGGCCTATGTCGATGACATCGTAGTCAAATCCAAGCGGGCTGACCACCTTGTTCGCCGACCTTGAACACACCTTTGCGAAACTCCGGGAGAACGGCATCAAGCTCAACCCCGAAAAATGTGTTTTCGGGGTCCCAAGGGGCATGCTGCTCAGGCTTCATCGTCTCCGAGCGTGGCATCGAAGCCAACCCAGAGAAGATATCGGCCATCATGAGGATGGGCCCGATCCAAAACATAAAGGGGGTTCAGCGAATCACCGGGTGCCTTGCCGCCCTCAGCCGATTCATTTCATGCCTCGGCGAACGAGGACTCCCCCTTTATCGACTCCTGAAGAAAACTGACCGCTTCGAGTGGACAGCCAAGGCTCAGGAGGCACTTGACATGGTTAAACGATTTTTAACTAAGCCACCGGTCCTAGTTCCTCCATGCGATGGAGAATCTCTCCTACTATATATATCGGCCACCACCCAAGTGGTTTGCTCCGCCTTAATAGTAGAGCGAGAGGAAGAGGGGCATGCCTTCAAGGTGCAACGCCCTATATATTTCATCAGCGAGGTGTTATCCGACTCCAAAACCCGCTACTCCTAGATCCAGAAACTCCTCTACACCGTCCTCATCACCGAAAAGGAAGCTACGCCACTACTTCGAGTCACACCCCATGACAGTAGTGACATCGTTCCCCCTCGGCGAGGTCGTTCATAGCCATGACGCTACGGGAAGAACCGCAAAGTGGGCACTCGAGCTGATGAATTAGGGCATTTCTTATATCCCCCGAACGGTGATCAAATCTCAGGCACTAGCTGACTTCATCACGGAGTGGACCGAGGTCCAGATGCCACCAGCAGCCGTCGATCAAGAATACTGGATAATGTACTTCGACGGATCGCTGATGAAGAAGGGCGTCGGAGCAGGACTAGTCTTTGTATCCCCCCTCGGGGTGCACATGAGGTACATGGTTCAGCTTCATTTTCCCTCATCAAACTAATACTGCAGAATATGAAGCGCTCATCAACAGCGCGCGTTGGCTCGCTGAGCTCCCGGCTGTGCTCTGGAGCCTAAGGACGACTCCTAGCTGGGCCACCGGCTACACACCCTTCTTCATGATCTACGGTTCCGAGGCCGTTCTCCCAACGGACCTCGACTATGGAGCACCAAGAATCAGAGCATATGACGAACAGGGAGCCGAGGCATCTCACCAAGACTGCCATGGACTAGCTGGATGAGGCCCGTGACATCGCCCTCCTCCGTTCAGCTAAGTACCAGCAAGCGTTACGGCGGTATCCACAGCCGACTGGGTGCGGGGTCGAGCCTTCAACGTCGGAGACCTCGTCCTCCGTCTTGTGCAGAGCAACAAGGATCGCCACAAACTCTCCCCGCCCTGGGAAGGGCCCTACATCGTCGCGGAAATACTTCGCCCAGGCGCCTACCGATTGAAAACCATCAAAGGCAAGGTCTTCACCAACGCCTGGAACATTGAGCAGCTATGTCGTTTCTATCCTTAAAATAAGCTTACACTTTTCCTTATCAGTTTTTGTCTTAACAGAACCCCGATCCTTAGTGACTTCCGACCCCTGCAAATCGCGAGGGGTCAGACCTCACTCGGGGGCTGGCATGTGATCGTAACATATGTCATGAGTAATACAAGTATTACGCTTGCAAAAAATCCTTGTGTTATACTTACAAACATTCTCTAAGTTTTCCATTCGCCTCGTAAACGAGTCTCGAGGGCTAATATCTTGGGAACCAATTCTGAATACAACTGGTAGGACTGCGAGACACCCACACCCCAGCGGCTACAACCTCTTTGCTCACCAGTTCAATCAGAATTAGTTCGCCCACGTTCCTAGCTTCCTATGACTTAGACCACGAGGAGAGTTGGAAAGCGCTAAAATGACTTGCCATAAGCAAAGGATGTAATTTTGTTCATTTTTTGCACAAATTCACCACTTACAAAGCTGATATCATTACAAAAAGGAACAATATACTCAGAGGACTGTTTACTCGGGGGCTTCCCCACAACGTTATTTCATTACAGTCTCGACTCAGCCCTACCACCAGTACTACTGCGGTCGCCGTGCCACGCTCTCCATCGGTGACGTCTGGGGCGTGTACACGGGCCAGCTCGTCTACTGCGGTCGCCGTGCCACGCTCTCCATCGGCGACATCTTCGCTGGATCCTCAAAGGCGCCACCATCTACGACGCCTCCACCGGAGCGTCCGGGGACTACGCCATTGTTGTCAGCCGCAACCCCAGGTGGCAACGCCACCGCCATGGCATCTGGGGACTACACCTTCATCCCCAGCCATAACCCTGACAACGGCGTATGGGCAGGAAACGCCTCCCGCCAAGGGAGGAGCGCAGCAAACGACGACGCAGTCAACGACGTACGACGCCCACCGACGCCTTTTTTTCCTTCAGCAGCAGCGACTCCTCAGCAAGGGCCGCGCGCACCATCTCATCTACGTTGGATAACCTCCGGCTCGACATCACGCACCAAACTCATGCGCAAGTTTGTAAGTTCTCTATCTCTCTCTGGCATTACTCTTCCTCACTCAGGAACTGCCGCGACGCACGGACGCGTTCGGCGGAAAGGAAGAAGAAGGAGAGATAGCGGCTCGGAGGCAGAAGGGGAGGTGGGATGAGAACTCCTCTCCCCCTCCCTATTTAAAGAGGAGGCGCTATAACTAAGGAAAGGCGAAAGGTCGGACGAAAAACCCTCTCCCTTCCCCTTTTTTAATACGCAATCAATGCTGATTGATATCTAAGGGGACGCGCCAGAAGTGACGGGACGAACCCCGGTCTACGAGGCGTCCCTCTTTGGTCAAACTGAACACTGCCTGGGTATGGCCCGCCACTGACCCGCTCCGGACGCGGCGATTAAGGCACCCACATAGGCAGACAACTTTTCGCCTCCCCATGCAGGACCACGGACTGACATGACAACGGGACCTTTCAGATCTCCTGGGTCGGCCGTTCAGCCCAGAAGACACGACGAATGAACGACCAAAGAAAGATAAGCCTCTCAGCTTTCTCACTTTATGCGTTAAAATTCGTTCGTAAGATTCCGACCCCGTCAAATAGCAGGGACGCGAACATCACTCGGGGGCTGCCGAGGATGACTACCAGTCTAGACATCCTCTTCACCCGACCCCTCCGTACGCTTGAAACTAAGGGCGCGACATACAGGCACAAAGCTTTGAGTAAAACTAGACGAACTAGCAAACCCTACGCCTCGATAGCTACTGGTGTTTCTGTTCACCAGAAAAGTCATACTCAACGCCCCTCGCATCTCTAGTTTCGATGTCTGCCTTCTCAAAGAAGGATCGGAGGGGTCCGCCTACAGAGTCTCTCCCAAAGGAAGAGCTGTCAGGATGCCCAAGTTAATCGAACGGCTCGGATCGTCACCGAGACACGAAAACAAAGAATAGCAATTCTTACGCAGGTTATTCCAACCTCGTCACAAACGTCAGGGCCCGGACCCATCTGGTAGGAGCTTTTCCGCCACTCATACCACCAAGGTAACGTTATCGACCCCGCCTTTATTTTCAATTAAATCTCGCATTCAAAACATTACATATGCAGAACATTGCATCCCAACGATTCGTGTTGCACCACGAAACGGCTGTCGCCTCATTCGATATAGACAACCACAGGCTGAGGTTCGAAGGTCGGCCCGCGAAGGGCTCGAGGCCGCCTCACGCCGAACAGAGCCAGGGAGAGATAACCGAGACGAGCCCCAGCGGCCCTGCCCTGACCCCGCTCAGAAGCGAACCGGGACGTCTCGACCTTCTCTTGTTCGATTCTAACCTCGAGCCAAACCCACAGAATCTCCATCGAGGAGAGGCCATTAGGCCCCCTGAGCTTATCGAACGACTCAGGCATCTGCCGGGAGGCGGGTTAAGAAGTTGTGGAGTGCCACCAGAGGGCTCTGCCTACCCCATCAGCAAATGATGGACCCGGATTCCGCACGAACGTACCCGTTAGCGAGCTCGTTGAGCGCGGTACTCAAGCCGTCGAGGCAAGTGTCGTTCACTCAGCCCCTCCGATTGTGAAAACCGAGGACGGGGTAACACGCAATTAACGGCAAACCCCTATCAGACCCTAACAGGGCTCGGGGGCTCGGGCCAAACAATGCAGGGACACAGGTTCAAGGGCCCCACCTTGCCGAGCCCATAGAGTCCCCAGTTGGGATTTCTGTTGGAAGACAAGGCGGGGATTATTGCGATGACATCCATTGTCACCAAAACCACGATTCCGGTCTCCAGTAACACCCGACCCCAGCAGGTGCGGGGGTCGGACCTTACTCGGGGGCTGTTAAGGTACGGCTACCTCCTCAATCTCCTCGCATTATAATCAGCGGCATAATCAATCTCCTCGCATTATAAATCAGTGGCATAATTCAGGGGAACATATTGGTAAGACCGTAAAAAATCAAATCGCAAAAAATCAAACAAAATGAAATTAAGACGCAAAAGCACGAAAGGCGTCCAGACTCGAAAAGTACCGACACTTGTCCACATATTACATATAAGCTGTTCTCAAAATTATTCGATTAATTACTCCCTGCAGAGGGAGAACCATTTCTTTCAGACTGTCTGCCAGGTTCTTCGCAAGGGGAGCGACCATCTTCTCCATTTCCTCCAGCTCTTCATCCTCGTAGGTGGACGGAAAGCCTTCGCTCATCACCTTCAGGTTTATTTCCTTCTCATAATGGGCGTGGGCGACTGGTGAAGGCCTGGGTAATCCCAGCGTGAAAGGCACTCTCCTCAAGTTGGCCCACCCGAGCCGTGATACCTCCGACACGAGCTGCGAGCGGGCCGGTCTCCACCGGCTCCGTCACATTCAGGGCGTTAAGGACCACCCCGACCGTAGCTTGTAGAAGATCGTGCTCATCGCTCTCAGCCTGAAGGGCCCTTCGCGTATAGGCAGCCTCTTTCTCCTAGCTTGGTGGCGACGTTCTCAGCACTCAACCTTCCTTCCACCGCGTCACCAAGCTCCGCCCGGAGAGAGCGGACCACCTCGACGTCCTCGTCCACCTTCTGCTGGAGGGCTGTGGCCCTACTCTCGGCCTTCCGCCGGAGGTCCCGCTCCATCTCCAGCTCCTTCAGGACTTCGCCGGCCTTCTCATTGGCCGCGGCATTCCTCTGCAGCAGCTCGTCTCGCTCTTTTTGGAGCCTAGCAATCTCCTCTCCATCCAGCTTAGACCTCGCCGATAGGTCCTCAAACATCCCGTGTGCCTCCTCCGCATCCTGACGCGCCTGGGCCTCCCGCTCCTGGACGATAGCAAGCTGGGCGGCCATGTTTGCTCACAGCCGGGCCTCCTCGGAGAGGCGGTCCCGCTCCGCCTTCTGCTCACAGAGGAATTGGGATTTTTTCTAGGCTACGAGCAACAAGAATCTGAAGAAGAAGAAGACTGATATCAGAAATGCGAGAACACACAAACACACGAAGAAAGAAGAAAGAAAGTCCAGAAAATACCTGAGAGGTAGGGATAACGATCTCACGGAGGGCTCCTCTGGCCTGGTCCAGGGCGTTCAGCATGGTCGAGATCCCGATGTCAAGACCTTCTCGCTCCATACTCTCGGAATGATCATCGAGTGAGAAAAGAGCCGACGTCGGGTCCTGAGCAGCCATCCACTGGAGCGGCGGCTCCCCCCGCGCAGGGGAGCGGCTTCCTCCCGACAAAGGGGCTGGTGGCAGGCTCCCTCCTGACCCTGTGCGGCACCACCGCCGCACTCAAGGACCCTCCGGCTAGACCCTCCTCCGTCTGGACCGCTTTGGGCGCCACGGGTGGATCCACATGGGCGCCTAGCGGCGTGGATTGCACCATGCCCTCGGGTGCCACCACGACCGCGCCCGGCTGATCCTG
This sequence comes from Miscanthus floridulus, assembly GCF_019320115.1. Taxonomy (NCBI): domain Eukaryota; kingdom Viridiplantae; phylum Streptophyta; class Magnoliopsida; order Poales; family Poaceae; genus Miscanthus; species Miscanthus floridulus. The sequence continues at coordinate 176,449,407 of NC_089581.1, read as the reverse complement.
GCTTGGCGCAGTCACGATCACCTTCACCGGCGGTATACGGTCCTCGGCCGGCTGTTCCACCTCCGCGGGCGTGGGAGCCACCATGGACGCCGTCGGTTCGGCCAACGCGGCCCCGACATCGGCACCACTCCTGCCCGAAACAGGGGTGACTCCAGGCGACACCGTCTGTCCCACTTGAAGGGCGAGACTCTTCTTGGGCGCCAGCCCCAGGGGGTGACCCGTCCGCAAGAACCTACACAAAGGTAATAACCGATAAGTCAAAATAAAAATGGAAAAAAGATGAAAACAGAGGAGTCAAGAGCTTACGTTGACGTCCTCGGCCGGTGGAAGCAGTTTTGGGGACGGATCCCCAGATCCCTGCCCTGACTCGTCTGGACGGGACCGTTTCATGCCTGCCCCCTGCTCCGGGGCAGGGGGGTTCATCTCGTCGGGCGCGGCGCCGGAGTCGCTCCCCTCCATCGTCTCCTCGGGCGCGGCACCGGAGCCGTCCCCCTCCATCGTCTCACGGGGCGCAGCACCGGAGCTGCTCCCCTCCATCACCTCACAGGGCGTGGCATCAGAGCCGGGCGTGGCTCTGATGCCACCCCCCTCCACTGGTCGCCTTGGGGTCAGCGGCAGCAAGCCCGACGTCCCCCGTCCACCGATCCTCGGCCGGCACGCCGTGCGAAGCGGCGGACTCGCCGGCCTCCACTGACCTCATCGATTCACTTCCCTCTGTGTGAAAAGGGAAGGGCCCCTGCACGGGTGGGTGGCCACTCGTCAGTGTTTCCTCATCCTCCTAGGATGCCCCAATCTACGTCGACTGGCTACCTCGTCGTCGTCATCGTCATCATCATCATCATCGTCATCCTCACTGCTCACGTCCTCTCCCCGATCCCATGCCTCCTGCTTCAGTCATTTCGCCTTCTTCATCTCCTCCTTTGCTTTCTTGTCCCGCTCGGCCACGATTCGATTCGCCGCCGCCACAACCTTGTCCTTCGGCAGCGGAGCCAGACTATCCTTGAAGACTAGCCCCCCCGGCTAGCCACAACATCACAAAAGCAAGTATTAAAAAAGAGATTCAGGAGAAAGAAAAGAGTGCGGGAGAAGAAGGCTTACGAATTCGAAGAACCCAGGCTCCGGCCGCATTGGAGGATGCCCGGGCACCGGATACACGATGTCGAGGACCCTACCGGTGGAATCCTTCGTCGGCTCCGTCGCCTCCTTGATACGCTGCGCCACTTCCGAATAAGGGAGCGCCTCATCAACGAGCACCGTCCCCTCGAACGATATCCCGGGCATCATCCGATGCAGGGGAAGCACACGCGCCATCAGTGGTGCCACCCTCCTCGCATGGTAGGCGCCGATAATCCCCGACCCCTTTACACCCCGACCCTTCAGGGCATGGAGGGCGGAGAGAAGGTCGGAGATATGTTTCTTGTCTTTAGACTGGACGCCCCAGCCCCACGACTCCGGAGCATCCACAATAAGACGTCCGGTGTACTTCGGTAGGGTGGCACTCACATCATCCCTTACATAAAACCACTGCGAATGCCATCCCTTGTTGGATGTAGCCAGACGCATGTACGGGTAACCCTTCGACCGGGTGTGGCGCAGATGAATGCTGGCACACCCCATCGGCGCGTTCACTTCTTTCCCCCCAATCTTCCTCTTCGACAGACTAATGCTAAAGAAATACCACCACAGATCAAAATGGGGATCGATCCCCAGGAAACCCTCGCATAGGGCAACGAACGCCGCCATATGCTGAATCCCATTGGGAGTGAGATGCTGCAGCTCTACCTCATAGTAATCTAATAGCCCCCGAAGGAATCTATGCGCGGGTACCCCAAATCCCCGCTCATGAAAGATGGCAAAGGAGACGACATACCCTTCAGGCGGCACCGGCTCACCCTCGTCGCCGGGGAGTAACCACTCCTGGACGGCGGTTAGTGGGTGGCGAAGGCCACGGCGGACGAGGCCCTCCAGACGCCGGGAAGTGATGCTTGATCTGCCCCACAACTCCATTGAAGCAGTAGGGGGGAAGGGCAGGCGCGAGCTTAACGACGGCTGGAACACGAATGCAGGCCGGTCGACGGTGGCGATGCGGGCGCGAGAGGCTGGGAAGATTGGCGGTGGATGTTTCAGAACGCAAAGGAAGGGGAGCGAAATACGGGACCCTGGGGGCGAACCCCGTAGTTTTATAGGGGGCGACGGACGCGAGAAGGGCAACCGTCCGCCTCGATCTCCGGGCCTGCCACGCGCGCCACCAGCGTCACGTCACGGGACACGCGCCCGCAGTCCCTATCCTCTCATCCCAAAAGTCTCGGCGGACGGTTCGCCTTCCCCAAGCGAGTCCGGACTCTCTACCCATCGGGGAAGCGCAAGCCACAAAGGCCTGTTCTTCTCTCTTTGGCCCACCTAGGGCCCAGCAACTCGTCGGCCGGCCCAACTAAGAAGGAATCCACAAACAATCCGCCACCAAGGGCAGAAGCACCAGTTAGGACGGTCCCGAATCAGTCCCCAGCGAACGGGACGCCACGACCCACTCAGGAAAAACACTCAGTTGATGAAAAACTAAGTCCTTCAGCCTTACCCGCGAAGGGGCCGATACAACCCCCCGGGCGACTCTACTCGAGTCACCCGGGGGCTCAGGGGCTACACCCATCGGGTGCGCTCGTGCGCACCCTCCGGCAAATCAGCTTCGATGAAATCAAAAACACCCTCCAGGCAGTTCTACCTAAATCACCTAGAGTCTCGGGGGCTACTGTCGGGGACCTAAAACCAGGGTACCCCAGAAGGTGGAACCAATAACCATCGAACGTGAAAAACTTCTGGACGCATAAGGGCTCCATGTTATCCCTTGTTCGAGTAACAGGAGTTCGGTTCCGCCTCGCCCGACACCTTTGGGATGGGCTCGCTCTCGCCCGAGGGCCGAGGGATAAACTCCGTCTCGCCCGACGCCTTGAGGGCGGGCTCGGTCTCGCCCGAGGGCTGAGGGATGAATTCCGTCTCGCCCGACCCCGGAGGGGCGGGGTCAGCCTCACCCGATGCCTTTGTGGGATAACCCTGCTTCGCCCCAAAAGCTCAAGGCTAATCTCCGTCTCGCCCGACGCCTATAGGGCGGGCTCAGGTCTCGCCCGAAGGCAAAGGGATGGATTCCGCCTCGCCTGATCCCGGAGGGATAGGGTTAGTCTCAGCCCAAGAGATAGGGATTGGTCTCCGCCTCACCCGACGGCCCAGAATGAGCCTCGCCCTGATCGATATCTATCCCTCATAATGATGGGTACAGGACGAGACAAGACGTTCGGGTCAACCATGGCTCCAACGACCATACCCTGCGCCCTGGCAGGAAAAGGACTGCCAGGGAATGACAGGACTGATGCTTTAGACCCTTCCTGGGCGCCGCAGAGCCCAAAAGGTATTACAGGTGCGTGCATCTCACCCTGTAGAGTTGTAGGCGCCGTCTTCAGCTCTGGGACACAGAACCCAACGAAGATATACGACAACCGCTACGCTCCAAGAACGGATTTGCTATCTCCATGAACGACGGATATTCCGTCACCACGCTGTGGACCCGAGGGAGCGGCGCCCTATTCCCGATCCCTCATGGTCCTCCCAGTCAGAAGGCCTTGGCCACTGGCGCTACACTAGACCCTGACCCTGAATTCTAATCATGGGAACCAGAAGGCGTGCAGAGCAAGGCTGGAGGGAGGCTCATAAGTCAAAATCACTGTACTACGGCCCATACCCTGCGGGCAGCATTCTGTGATTAATCTGACATCCTATAGAGACATCAACAACATGCTAAGCACTTATCTTCCTTCGCACTCATCAGAATGGAGGACCTGACCAGGTAAACGTGAGCCACATGACTAAGTAGAGTACACATCCTGGAGCCCTCACCCTTGTAAAGCCAGCCCCTTCATCTATAAAAGGGGATGCGCTTCCTCCATCAGGGAGGACGGGAGATATAGGACCGAACAATAGAGCGCACTCATACACACATTCAAGCAGCTACGAAGCTCTTGACCACCTTTTCAATCCTTCCATCAGAGACTTGGGACCAGTCCCTCTCTCGACAGTTTGTATCCCTTACTACAGACCAGTTCACGGTGCTAATAACACAAGCAGCAACAAACTGGACGTAGGGACGTTCCGCTCGAACCAGTATAAATCTTGTGTCCTTTTGCGCACCATCCGAGCCTAACGCGCATTACTATAAATTTACTTGCCGGTGCTTATATGAAACACCGACAATTACGTAGAACCCACATTTATTGTTTCCTGCTGGCTGGTCTAGGGTCTCCAATTGCATTGGTACAACCTAGAATGGGACCTTCGTTCCACTAACCATTCTTGCCTGGATACTGTGCCACATTATAAAGTGTGAAAAAGGGGCAACATTAGAATATGCTATGTGCAATTAGAAAATAATATGTTATTAGGTTCGCTTACTGCATTAAGCACTTTGACTAGGGGATCGAGCAACAATGTAGTACCGATTTTAAGAACAAAACCAGATACACACCATATGTGAGCCTAGAAAATCAAATCTCACTATATAGCTATAAATAAGGGTAATATCAATAGACAATGTTCAATATATAATGTACTTAGTATAGAGAATATAATCTTAGACAGCAAACAGCAGAAATACAACTTCGATCTTCGAGTGAAGACTCCAATTCCACAGGGACAACTGACTGGTTGATCACAAGCCTAATTCCTCCTAACTCTAGCAATTTGGTACCCATCTGGGATTTTTATCCAAATAATTGAAAAAATAAAGCAAGCGTAAGTACATGTCGTACTCAACAAATATATCATGGGGTTCATGAGGCTCAAAAGGCTTACACTGATTTAACTGCGATTAGCTTTTAATGAGTCATGATTTTAGTAATTGAGTAGCAACAAGTTTATCATAAGCCCATATAAACACATGATCATGTAAACATGAATAATAAATAGCATAAAGAGTAATCATTAATGAGCATCTTTATCATCTGTATCATTAGTGTTCATCATCTATTCCGTAAGGGTTTCAAGGCCGCTCGTGACCATGAGCACGACTGATATACCAGTTTAACACTCTGCAGAGGTTGTACACTTTCACTGTGAGTCGTGATTTACCCTTTCACCTAAGGTGATCAGCATCTTGACCCACTACCAAGGAAGGTCGACAGGGTTCACTATGAAGCCTTTCAAAGGTTCGTCTAACAAGTTAGGGCCATTAGATTCACTCGGCAAACAGATATAGAGCCTTCCTTCCCGATGGCACAATGACGCGTAGCCTATACATAAGAGGACAGAGGCCAGCACTATACCTGATTCGTTAAGCCATTCTTACGCTAATAAAGGTAACCACTAATAAGCTAGAAAAGGTTCTCATACTGAGCTAAAGCCAGAGCCATATAGCCCTCACTAGTTGTACTGTAAGTTCCAGATAATCACTTATAGATAAGTCCTTAGAGAGAGGAATCTAGAGCACCATAAAAACAATCCAATGCTCTAGCCCCTTGTTCCATGTTGCTAAAAAGTATTTTTAATGTTTATTGCATATACCATTAATCAAGTTACAAGATCATGGTTGTAGTTGAGCACTAGCATCATACTACCCAATGCAATACCCCATATGTATCAAGGCACAAGGAACAAAGTACTAGAAAATCCTTAGTGACAGTCAAGGTAGACACATGCAGTATGAATTAAATTATTAAAGGTGGATAGGACAACAAGGAAGATCCCATACTATACTTGCCTTAAACTTATATCCTTCTTCGAGTCTAAAACTTTAAAGATTTGCTTCTTGATTCACCACGTATAACTCACCAACTGGACAAGATCATAAAGCACCACACAAGCATCCATGCAATCATACATGAAGCAAATAACAGATCTAAATTAGAACAGTACACCAATCATAGAAAAAATTGGTCGCCAGGAGAGACCCGTCCCCAAGCGGGATCTTTATCAATGACCTCCACAATCCTTCCGCACGCGTCCTAGAAGGTCTGACCTAGACACACCACGGCGCTAGGCCAGCGCCTGGGGGCTCCGATCCTAGTACCTCCATGATGGCGTCACCCGCCGACATTGTTGTATTGGCACTTGATCAAACTGACTAGCGAGCGTCGCTACTCGCCTACCTCCTTGAGGAGGTTCTCCCACCCAAAAGGACTGAAGCTCGATGGATCGCTCGACATGCCAAAACCTTCGTCATGCTCGGTGACATACTCTACAAATGGAGTCCATCAGGAGTGCTCATGAAGTGCATCCCCGCCAACCAGGGGAAGCAGCTCCTCCTCGAGGTCCATGTTGGGATTTGTGGACATCAGCATGGCCCCAAGGTTGCTGGTCGAAAAAGCCTTTCACTAAGGTTTTTACTGGCCCACCACGCTATGAGATGCAGAGGAGGTCATCCGCAGATGTAAAGGATGCCAGTTCTACGCTCAGCAAACACATTTGCCAGCATAGGAGGTCCAAACCATCCCCATCACCTGGCCATTCGCGGTCTGGGGCCTCGACATGGTGGGACCCCTCAAAAAGGGCCCAGGCGGTTTCACTCACCTACTCGTAGCAGTCGATAAGTTCACCAAGTGGATAGAGGCCAAGCCCATCACCAACATCCGCTCGGAAGAGGTGGTCAAATTCTTCCTCGATATTATCTACCGGTTCGGCGTTCCTAACTGTATCATCACTGACCATAGAACTAACTTCACCGAAAAGAAGTTCCTAGATTTTAGTGATGGATACGGCATCAGGATCAACTGGGCCTCGGTCAGACATCCACGAACCAATGGTCAGGTCGAGCGTGCCAATGGCATGGTCCTCCAAGGACTCAAGTCATGCATCTTCGACCGACTCAACAAATACGTCGGACGATGGGTGGCAGAGGTCCCAGCAATCCTCTGGAGCCTAAGAATGACCCTGAACCGATCCATAGGGTTCACACCCTTCTTCCTAGCTTACGGAGCTAAGGCAGTGCTGCCCTCCGACCTCAACCACGACGCCCCAAGAGTGAAGGCTTTTGACCGCGACCGAGCCATGGAGGTTCAACAAGACACAGTCGACCTGCTCGAGGAAGCCTGCGAAATGACTATCATCCGCTCCGCTCGCTATCAGCAAACTCTCTGTAGGTACCACGAAAGAAAGATCAGGGGGAGAATCCTCAAAGTCGGCGATCTCGTACTCTAGAGGACCCAATCGACAAAGGAAAAACACAAACTCTCTCCACCATGAGAAGGACCCTATATGATGACTGAAGTAATCCGACTAGGCACCTACCGACTAGAGGATGACAACGGCAACGTTCTCACCAACACTTGGAATATTGAACAGCTACGTTGTTTTTTCCCCTAAAATTTGGTCTTACTGCTTTTTTCAACACTTGCTCCTGTAAAGCACCCTGGCCCGACCCAAGTCACTCGGGGGCTACATGAGGGTATAATACCGAATATTAGCTCTCTTTTTATTGTCACGTGGTAAACAAATTTGTCCCTGAATGGAAGCGCATTCCTTTTCCTTTGACTGTCATATGTAACTTTGTTCTTACTCCTAACTGAACGCACCCCACCACGACATGCGGTTATGAGCAGCCGAGCCCCACGGGCCATGCCTAGGTTCTTAAAAAAGCTACAGCCTATGGAACTAACAGGTAGGTGCAAAAAAGAAAGGACAAAAACAATAGATACGCTAGGATAAAAACAAGGAATGGATAGTGATTCTATCACAAAGAACAGGACTGGTGTATTTATTGATACAAAAACTGTTCACATAGGGGCTCACTCACGAACTCAACTATTACATTTTTTGCTAAAAACTACTTCCATTCCAAATACTACTACGGCCACTCGATGACATCGCATGATGCTAAAGGAAAACTGGCACTCGCCACCGGACATAACCATCGCTACAGGGGGCCTTGCCCGGTTCCGCTCACGACTTCGACGAGCGCAATGGGTACCTCAAGGGACCCACTCGGTTCCGTTCCCTCGACTTCAACGAGCGCAATGGGTAACTCAAAGGCACCGCACCCATAGATGCTCAGCAGAAGAGCATGGGGCTCCGGACCTTCTCATGTAGTTGAGGCAGCTCCTGGGTAGGGATGCCGCCACCGAAGTATGTCCACCATGGCTAGAAGAGATCTCATCAAACTTTATGAACTGGCCAACCTAAATAGCTGCAGGCATGGAACCCTCCACCAGCATGATCCTAGGCAACTTCGCCTCCGCATATGGCTCCATCCTGAAGAAGGCCTCACTAGGCGAATCCAGCACGCCACCCCCTTCGGACGGAAACCCCCGTTCTCAGGCAAAGACGGCCAGCACCACCCCAGGGTAGCCTCTAGCTCGACATCGTGCTCCGGATTCATGAAAGGATCTATAAGTCCCCCCCTCGCTTACCATCTCTCTCACTTAGGAACCGATGCGGCATACAGGCACTCTCGGTGAGGAGGAAGAAGGAGGAGAGACGATAGTTGGAGAATAGGCAAAGGACTATGACTGGAGAGCCCTCTCCCTCCTCCTATTTAAGGAAGAAACACGGCAGCCAAAGAGGGGCAAAAGATCAGAGTGAAAAACTCTATCCCTTCCCCCATTCAATGCGGATGGAAAACGATGGGACACACCCTGACCGATAGGACATACGCTGGCCAATGGAATGATGTCGGGTCAGACAAAACATCACCTGGTGAGATGAAACATGGCCTAGGTATGGCCCACCACTATCGCACGACCTGGGCACAAAAACTGAAACGTCACCACACGCAGGCAGCTCTTCACACCCCTAGGCGGGACTTGGAAAAACCCAAAGCGAGATCTCTGCTAGGAGAGATCATCGGGCTTCCTAAGTCGATCGAATGGCTCAAGAAAACACACCGAGAGACAGGTAGGAAGCAAAGGGATGCCCCATGTAGGCCATGCCGACTCCATCATGAACGACTGAGCATGGGTCCCGATCGGACATTTCCGACTGAAGCTCTCTAAAACCCTGTCACTCAAGTCATCAAGGTAAAAACTACCAACCCCCTCTATTTCTTTATAAATCATTTTATACATCCATATGGGCATTCATTCCATACGCCCATACCTACCAGACAATTTGGGCCCTGAACCACCCGGGGGCTCGGGAACTAAGCATCGCACGTGCAGCAAAATGCATCACAATGCTTCGTGTTGCGTCACGAAGCAGTGGTTGCCTCATTCGACATAAGCAACCAACAGAGCTAGGGGAGAAAAATGTAGATGAGCCCCATGCAGCCCTCGCCCAATCTGGTAGATAGGGTCATCTCAACCTTCTTGTTCGATCCTAAACCTCTCACCAAGCCCACAGAATCTCCATCGAGGGGAGGCCGTTAGGCCACCTGGGTCAGTCTCCGAAACGACCTAGGCATTTGCCAAGTTGCAGGTAAAAGAGTAGTGGAATGTCACAAGAGGGATATGCCAACCCCGTCATGAACGATGGACCCGGATTCCACTCAATCATACCCATTAGCGAACTCATCGAGCACGTCACTCAAGCCCGAGCGATCGAGACAAGCGACAAAACTCATCCCCTCCGGTTGTGAGGAACCGAGGATGGGGTAACACACACAACTCACACCTGACCCCTACTAAGGCCCAACAAGGCTCGAGGGCTCAAGACACAAAAAGCCTAGGTCTGCGACCCCGAACTCGCCCCTTCCGACTGTGCTCCAAACACATGGGCCTGCGACCATAATCTCGCCCCATCCGGCTATGCTTCGACTCCATTCCAAACACCTGGGTCTGCGACCCTGATCTCGCCCCATTCGGCTACGTTTCGACTATGCTCCAAACACCTAGGTCTACGACCCTGATCTCGCCCCATCCGGCTACACTCCAACTGTGCTCTAAACACCTGGGTCTGCGACCCCGATCTCGCCCTATCTGGCTACGCTTCGACTGTGCTCCAAAAACTCCCTGGGTCTATGACCCCGATCTTGCCCCATCAGGATCCATGAGCACCGTCTTGTCACCTTGTCTGGTCCCTAAACTAACAACCTAACTGACTCTGCTGTGCGGGCTGCACCGAGGCTAGGATCCACTGAGCACCTCCTTGTCAGTCTCGCCTGATCCCTAAACTAATGAACTAACTGCCTGGCCCGATCCAATGGCGCGCACCGACGCCAGGTTCCACGAGCTCCGTCTCATCCGATCCCCATGCCTAAACCGCCTCGGCTGCACAACGATGCCTTGGTTGACAAACTCTATCTCAACTAAAAACACGCACACACGCCCGCTAACAAAACACCCCCAGACGGTTCCGCCCGAACCAACCGAGGGCTCGGGGGCTACACCCGTGGGTGCGCTCGCGCGCACCCACTGACAAAACAACAACCTCCCCCACTCATGGGCCCAGCCTAAGTAGACAGCGCGCAACTCATGGGTCGGCCCAAATACCTGAGCGACAGGCCGAGGGAGTGATCCAATCTCCAACCGAAAGATCAGGCCAAGGAGGAACAGTGCCTGTTTTCCAACTCCGGCCCACCTCTCCAACCAGAGCGCTCACTTCAGTCGCTAGCCCGCCTCTGGAAGGCCTCTTCGACCGAAAGGCCTAGCCAAAAGCACCACTTCCGACTCTGACCCTGCACTCTCTGACTGGGGATACGCCTAGCCCCTACTCACCGCTCTTCTCTGATTGGCACTGATCAGAGCCGACTAGGATCAACTGACTAGGGACACCCACTCGGTAGGGACCAGGAGACGTGCGGAGAAAAGCGAGGCAAGGCGCACAAGTCAAACAACAGTACCAGGGACCATACCCTACACGGAATAGTACTCTCCAACCACCCTAACACAAATAGTATTGTAGGCGCCGATATTTCCCTCTACAGTATTGTGGACACCATTGACTCCCATACGATAAGGCTCCCCCACATGCCTCTGGGCATCGATAGTGTTGTGGGCGCCGGAATTATCGTACTGAGTGAACATGGTGAAAACCCCTCACATGCCTCTGGGCATCAACAGTATAGCAGATATCCGACATCTATCATACCCGAATAAGATGACAGAACCTCCCATGTGCATCTGACATCCAACAGTGTTGTGTGCGCCTACCATCATCTTGTACCCATCGGCGTGGGCGTACCCATCGATGTGGGCAACAAGGCTTAGAAGCATTCGTACTCTCTCCCTCTCACCTGTAAGGCCACCACCTTTATCTATAAAAGGGGATGTGCTCTCTCCCAATACACCAAGTTGATCCAGGCTAATAAAAGTCCCCTTAGATTCATTAGATTGATCAAGTTCACTGGCTCACAACCATAGAACCGCTAGGTTTGGACCTCAAGCACACGCTTAAACACTCAGCTCATAGCAGAGCTCCTGTCGCTCCCGTCCCTTCCGACCGGAGCCGATCGGGCCTCTTGTACACCCCATCTTTCTCCTTCTCGTTTGTAACCCCACTACAGACTTCGAGCACCTGGGCTCAGGAATAAAGTCACCGACCGACTCAAACTGAATATATGGCACGTTGCTTGAACCAGTATAAAACCCTATGTCATTGAGTGCTAGGCCACCTCCGATCACAACGTATGGCAAAACAATAAATATTTACGTGTTGGTCATTTTCTACACCGACAATATATATACCAGTAATGAAATATCCAGGAGCCATGATCACGTAGACTGAAAGGAGTGAGAAGCGAGAGTATGTAAAACTGAGAAATGAGAGTAAGTGAGGGTGCGTGCGTGTATGTTCCTGGTTTCTTTTTATAGGGGGCAGACACATCACTGTCGGTTTTAAAACAAAACCAACACTGATGGTGTCCATCACTACCGGTTTTATAATGAAACCGACAGTGATGCATCCATATCACTATCAGTTTTGTTTGAAAACCGACAGTGATGTGGTTGAACTCAAAGGCCTCCTCCGTTGACCATCCTAAATGCATTGCATGCATGCTGCAATAAAGATCATTACTTATAAAAAAATAGTAATCCTACGATCTTTATTTAACACTCAAATAATATCCAAAAAAATCATATCAATTGCATAATTTCATATATGGGTACAAAAACACTGTCCTCCTCCCAAAAACGCTAGATAATTAATTATTAGGGCACCATATATATATAAAATATCCATACATGCATTGCCATTTGAAGAGACAAACCTTGATATATATATATATATCGGTTACGAAAATACAACATAAAATAACAGAAACCTTCAAAAATAAAATTACATATATGATAACAAAGACATGACACTAAAATTAAATATACTGATAACAAAAACATATTTTCGTCTAGATTAATGTCACAATCGAAGTGTACAAACACATTATAAGATAACCACCTCAGAAACATTCTTCTAGAACTCAGGTAGGGTCAAATAGCTGCAAGAGCATGCTAGATATGGATGATGAGCTATGCCTTCAGGAGACAAGCGGAGAGGTTGCCAGGCACTATTGAACCAATGCCTCTCTGGACTGACAGTCCAGAGCACACAGGACGATTGCCGAGTAGCGATGAATCCATGCCACTCTGGTCAGACAGTCCAGAGCACACCAAATAGGATGACTCTGTCAACCTCGTGGCGTCCCCAAAGTTCGGCATTGCTCTATCTTTAGAAACATTCTTTTAGTACCTTTTGTGTGCACCATTCTTGTGGATGATCACGCTTATTGAAATTTATATGTAGAGGGGTTTCTCCCACAGAGAGGCCATAGATATGTATACTAACTAGAGAGAACGAAATGAGAAATAAGTAGCAAGAGGGTGACAAGACTTGACTGTTGAGAGGCTAGCTCCCGGTCGAGGGCCATTTTATAGGGGCTAGCAGTCGTGTACGTTTTTGTTTTTCAACTAAAGCTGTCGGGGTAGATGGGAGCAGTGCTCCTACTGTGATGGTCAGTGGGAGCACTGTAGGCCCATGAGGAGCATCTTTAGATCACTGTCAGTTTTTGAAGGTGCTCATCTATGCCGGTTTTGGAAACCGACAGTGATGGACCCTGGCATGCTGCTAATGCTGCAGCTAGGCTGCCTGTCGTCGTAGCTTTTTTAAAAAAAATAAAAAAAATATTTCATCACTGGGATTCAAACCCGGGTCTCGGGGTACATAGTTTAGTGGCTTAACCACTAGGATAGGAAGTTTAGCTGGTTTTGTTTTATTTTATCTTTTATCATGTGCGCAATATTAATTAATAAAATAAAACATAAAAAAGTTTGACCTGCCTAGGGCTCAAGCGCGGGTCTCAGGGTCCAGAGTGCGCGGCCTTAACCGCTGCGGTAGTATAGGAAGTTCAGTTAGATTGTTTTATTTTTTTTGTTTTATCCGGCACTAATGCACTATTAATTAATAAAACAAAACACAAAAAAGTTTGGCCCGCCTAGACCTCGAGCGCGGGTCTTAGGGTCCAAAGTGCGCAGCCTTAACCGCTGCGGTAGTATAGGGAGTTCAATTAGTTTAGCTTTCTTTTTTGTTTTATCCGGTCCCAACACACTATTAATTAATAAGACAGAAAAATGTACTCAAAATTAGTTTATATTCTATTTTCTTTTATTTAGACACACTATTAAAAGTTTTGTTCAATTTTCTTTTATTTAGACTGGGATTGGTTTTGTTTTTTCTTTTATTCATTTATTGTTTGTAAATATAGTTAGTTTATATTCTAAAATAACACAAAAAATTGTGTCTTGATTATTTAATTATATAATAATTAATTAATAATCTATAATTATCAAATAATAGTGTTTGTGAACATCATCTCAATATTTGATTACATAGTCAATAATTAAATTATAGAGATGCGCACAAAATATAAATTAGATATTCAGTATGAATTACTGATACAACGTCTGAAAAATGATTACATAGTTAGTAATAATCTAATTATCTTCATCGGGTCCAACAATGAGGGCCTTATCGTGATCAGACCGGACGTAAGCAGGTTCGTCACCCTCTTTAAGGATAGGTAGGGCTATGTTCGCCCCGAATGCAGGCATTTCCTAATATCCCCTGTAGTCGGTCACTCCATCGATACCGATAATCTTCCTTTTTTTCAAGACTACTTTTAGCTTTGCTTTTATCTTGTTGTCCCCTACATATAAGATTTGCATAACGTCTTTTGCAAGGAAGAAGGAGTCGTCTCTGTACGTGGTCTTGGTGAGATCAACGGTAGTGAACCCTTGTCTATCGGTGGTGATTTCCTCAAGCTGGACCCACTGGCAGCGAAAAAGAGCTGCCTTCAACCGATCGTAGTCTAGCTCCCATATCTCATCTACGAAACCAGAGTGCGTCGCCTGCATGTTGCTGTTTTCGTCATGAGCATCGAAACGAACACCACTTTTTGGTATGTGCTCTTTCTATCTTGCTTTTTTGTGTAAAATATAAATCCATTAATTGCATACCCTTGGTACTTAAGCAATGTACTCAAAGGTCCCTTGGCTAAGATATCCAGCTGATTATGTTGCTCCAATCAAGCGGTGGCATCGCAACCAATCAAGTGGTGGCATCGTAACCAGCTGACAAATTTCTCCTTATATTTTTTATCAAGCCAAGCCAGCGACCTGCTCGGATACAAAGTTTGCAGTGATTGCATATGCTCGTTAATGTATGGCATCACATCTTCTGCTTGCTGGAGAACAGTGAACTGTGCCTATCTAAAAGAAACAAGGTCATCTACTATGATAGATTTCTCTCCGATCGTTCCTTTGCCACCTAGTCTTCCCTCGTGATGAGATTCTAGAGCTCCGAACCTATTGATGTCCAAATAATATGTGTAGAACTCAATGGCCTCCCCCATTGACCATCCTTCAACCATGCCCCTTCTGGCTTCAATCTGTTCCTAACATACCTCCTAAAAACTTTCATCAACCTTTCGAAAGCGAACATCTGATGCAGGTACATTGGGCCAAGAGATTTAATTTGGTCAACAAGATGAATGAGCAGATGCACTGAGATATCAAAGTAAGTTGGTGGAAAATACATCACAAGCCTAACAAGAGTTTCAGCTATGTCTCGCTGCAACTGATCCAGCATGGATACATCAATGACCTTTTTTTAGATCGCATTGAAGAACGAGGATAGCTTTATGATTGGGGAGCCGACCTTTAGGGGGAGGATACCACACAGGGTAACAGGGAGGAGCTGAGTCATAATGACATGACAGTCATGGGCCTTTATACAGCCATAGTTGAACTTGAGTTTTCTCATGTTCACTAGCCTCTTTAGGTTTGCACAGTAGCCCATCGGGACTTTGAGTTCATTGAAGAAAGAAATAAGCGTACGCTTTTCTTCCTTCTTCAAGGTCCACGATGCAACCGGAAGTTCAAACTAGCCATCCTCTAGTGCCACGGGATGCAACTCCTTCCTGATTCCCAAGTATTGCATGTTTAGGCGTGTGGCTAGTGAATCCTTTGGTGTATCCCCGGTGTCCATCAAGGTATTAAGCGTGTTACCGCACACGTTTTTAGTAATGTGCATGAGATCAAGACAGTGGCGTACACTCAGCACTAGCTAGTAAGGTAGTTTCTAGAAAAACCAATTTTTTCTTCCAGACGCTCCCATCAGGCGTTGCTACTACATTGTGCCCCTTCCCAAGGACAACCTCCAGTTCATTGACTTCTCAAAGTATCTCATGCCTGTCTCGATATTTTGGAGGTAAGCGTTTCTTATAGTCTCATCAAA
Source organism: Miscanthus floridulus (assembly GCF_019320115.1). Classification (NCBI taxonomy): domain Eukaryota; kingdom Viridiplantae; phylum Streptophyta; class Magnoliopsida; order Poales; family Poaceae; genus Miscanthus; species Miscanthus floridulus. Next base: position 176,433,771 of record NC_089581.1, on the reverse strand, counting down.
ATCTTTTATGTTCATGTGGTAAGGGTGATCCTTAGGTAGGAACCTATAGTGTCCCATATAAACTATCTTTGAGTTCTTTGGCAAATATACCGCATGGGTGTCGTCCAAGCACTTGACACATCTAGTATAGCATTTTGTCGTCTCTCCAGACAAGCAACCTCGACTTGGCAAGTCGGTGATTGTAGCGATAAGTACTACCTTGATCATAACATGTTTCTTTTTGTACTCGTCCCAAACATCCTCCACACCCTTTTCAAACATCTGCACTAGTTCATCGATCACTGGTTCTAGAAACACATCAATGTCATTACCAGGTTGTCTTGGCTCTTGGATCAGTAGTGGCATCTAGATGTACGGCCGCTTCATACAGAGCCAATGTGGAAGGTTGTATATACAGAGCATCACTAGCCAGGTGCTATGATTGTTTCTAACCTAGTCGAAATGATTCATCCCATCTGTGCTCAAACCAAACCAAAGGTGTCGTACCTCTCCACTGATGTTCTTATGGAATATAGTATTGATTGTCCATCGGTCCTTTCCATCGGCGGGATGCATCATTGTTGTATATTTCTTACGCTCTTCGTCATGCTAGCGCAACAGCTTGGCTGACTTTGCACATGCAAACAGCCTATGCACCCGGGAAGCTATAGGGAAATGCCAAACGACCTTCATGGGACCTCATCTAGTCTTGGTACCCTTATCTGATGGCCCTTCCTTGTACCGTGGAGCTTCATACTTGGGGCATGTATCCAAGTCTTTGTATTCGTCTTCATGGTACAATATGCAATCATTGGAACACGCGTGGATTTTTTCAACCTCGAGGTCGATGGGGCAGATCATTTGCTTGGCTAGGTATCTTTTCTGGCAACTCATTTTTTCTGGGAGAATTTTCCTTATTATACCTAACAACTAATCGAAGCATTTATCGTTCAATTCGTTTGTCAATTTAAACTATAACATGCATGATGTCGGCTTACAATTTGCTCATTGGACAATTCTTATACAATGGTGTTTTACCATCTTATCTCATTTTCTCTAGCGTTCTCAGCTGTCTTTTACTAAGACATCCGATCTCTACATTACGTAGCAGCTGAGAAATGCCATCGTTATCCTCGGTATCGTCAGCTAGCGTGTTCCTAAACACATCATTAACTATGGCCATAAGTTCCGTGTTGACACAGGGTTTCTCGTCAGCATTGTGGATGGCTACGTCAGGCATGGCCACATCATCATCGTTTTCCTGTGGAACATTCACAACAACCTCGCCATGCATAGTCCATATCGTATAGTTTGGCATGAACCTCTGGTAATCAAGTGTATTCGTACAAACTCAATTTGAGCCTATTTCCTTTGATTCTTGCAATCTTTGCATGGGCAGAAGACAGAGTTCCCAATCATAGCATGGGCTTTGGCATCGGTGAGAAACTTTCCGACGTCCAACCATGTACCGCTTGTCCGTTCGAGACATGTACATCCACTCTCGATCCATCTCTGCACAACAAAATATTGAGATAGTAATTATATAGAAATTAATAACAAGTGGAGCTTCATGAACAATAATTGTTGCTCGAAACAACAATTTATTCTACACTTATTTAATTTAGTCACCCTATTTTTAGAAAGCATTATTGTACACTAATTATTGGAATAATAAAATTGATAGCCCCGGCCATATAAATTGAAAATAGTAGCACCATTAAAAAACAATTATTTCACAATAATAAAGAACAATTATTCTACTCCATACTATATAAAAATAGGCGACACTAATTAAAAACCCACTAAAATTGGAGATATGATTATAAACAACAATGTAGCTCCAAACAATGTGTTAGTAGGTGGCACGTGGATTAATTTGCTCACCAAAATGATAAAAGAATCTACTCTACTCCTATCAAGAACTAATTATAGCATCACATACTAACAATGAACTTGACCACCATGTAATTAGCTAGGAATTTAAATGTGTTCAAAGACGCCAACCTTTTGGATGATGGATTCACCATAATTTGCTTACAATCTTGCACAAAGTCCAATTGAAAAAGTGCTTTCTAGAATGGAGAAAGAACTAGAACGAGAATCAAGCAATGTAGCCATCAAAACAACGCTAATTAAGCAACAAAATCAAAGGAGTGGATGCTTGTTACTAACCTTAAAGCAAGAAGATCAAGCCATTCTTTCAAATCCAAGAGCTAGCTTCCTGGTGAAGAGCAGCCGCAACTATGGAGGGAGCGGCCCAAACGCGCGCCTCTGTGCATGGGATGAAAGAGAGGAGGAAGGAGAGGACGGTGCCAGCTTTTTGTACTGTGATGTTATCACCGTCGGTTCTTATCTAGAACCGACAGTGATAGCCCAACATCACTGATGGTTCTTGGCTAGAACCGACAGTGATAAGTAGACATCAAGCCACTACCGGTGCAAGCCACAAACATGCAGTGATGTGGACCTTCACTGTCTGTTTTGGCCCAGCCCCAATCACTTTCTGATTTTCAAGCTTAGAACCGGCAGTGAAGGTATCACTGTCGGTTCACCCTAATTTGGCAGTGATTAGATCGGCAGTGATGTTCAGATCTGTAGTAATATACACCATGCATGATCGAGTCCATGACAATGTCTAAAAAAAAGTTAGCATATTTGCGATACTACGAGGGCGCGGTGAAATGGTTAAATGAGAAGAGGACCAAATGAAGGGGGGATTTTTTTTGAATGGATAATGGATGATAGCGATATGTGCAGGGGTGGATCTAAGAACAATACTATAAACAACAGACAACAGTCAACCAGAGGTGACCCATCATCACGTATACGCCAGTTGTATTGGATTGGAGGAGCTAGGATCGATGGGATCAATCAGTGAGTGAGATGAGCAAGTATGAATGGCCCATGGCTAGGTCTTGCTCCCTAGGAATCCACAGCCATTGGAGGTCGGCAACAAGCAGGCGATGCCTCAGCTGGAGATCACTCGATCGGCGGATTTATTTGATTGGCGGCTTCTCTACGGCGCGGAACGAAGATAGCAACTTAGCATACACACTGGCGATTCGATCGCCATGCGTGTAGCGTGTGCCGCCATGAACGAAGGACAAATAAATCGACAGCGATGCATGCATGGCGGATCTGTCATACGTTGGCAGCACCAGCACGTGCGTGCATGGTTCAGATCGAGTGGAACCCATGCGTGTGCAGACATGCGTACGTGCACTCTCTTTCGAGTTTCAATCGATATGGACGATATGGATGCATGTATGCCCGATGCCGCCTCCCCTTATGCACATATATTCGCAGTGCTGCAGACAGTGGGCTGGTTAATTAATAAGCACACAAGCATGCATGTATGGCAATGGCGATCGAACCATCGTTCCACGACCTGCTGCAGGGACGTCAGGCAGCCTTGATTAGCTTTTACTTGGACTATACTATATATTATATATCAAAGTGGCCAAGCATGCCCATACATGATACGCATCACTAATATTTATGCGGCTCGGCTGCTACGAACCAAGCACATGCACTAATTAACTTTGGACCTTTGCACGCATGCATAGATTATTATATATATACAAATGTTGTTGTATTATTAGTATATTGCTGTACTATATAGGTGCAGGAGTGCAGGACTACAGTCAGCGAGGATGCTTTCACAAAGAAACAAACAAGTCGGCAAGTACTACACTACTACTAGTACAACACAACTGCGAGGCAGCTATAGCTAGTAATACATCGGATTATGTGCACAGCGATGGATAGATCAGAGGCCACCGTTGTCAATCTTCTACGCCGCTGCATAGGTTACTCCCACGGTCCAAAAAAAAGAACACAATTCTAGGTTTACTGCTAGTCAAACTTCTTCAAATTTAACCTATTTTATAGAAAAATATTAATATTCATATCTTCAAATAAATATATTTACTATAAAAATATATTTCATAATTAATTTAATGATACTTCTTTGATATAAAAAATGTTATTATTTTTTTTCCCGTATAGAGGTAACTATTACATCTCTCATCTCTGTGTTGTTATTCCTCCAAGAAACTCAAAACGCACATTCCCTGGCCGCCAACTCATATTTCTCTTTGCTTTCCCAGCCAACGAGGATCTCTCTTCGTATCTCCTCTTCCTCTACTTATACCATTCCCTCTCCCTCTCGATCTGAGAACGACAATCCCTATCCATGTCAGGCATTCCACCATGCAGCTTCCCGCCAACATGGATGACGATGATGTCCGTGCCAAGACCCGATACGGTCTTGCTGCAGCGACAAGACTATCATCCAGGATCATGGCGCAGTGGGCCGCCCGGCCGGTTACTGACGATAGTCTCATCTTGATCAGTTTATAGGTTGTTTTTTTGAGTCAATTAATAAAATAAATGGAGTCAATTTCCATATATATCTTGCCTATGCCATGTACGCCGAGTAGATGAGTCCCCCGTTGAATTTGTCCTAGGCCAGTCGGCTTGGCATACCACCACCTGGGGAGGCAGTTATATATAGTCTTGGTGAGGGTACTCGGGGTCCATCTGGGACGAGTACCCCACCACAAAACTGATGGTATTTGGACATAGGTCTTCGGCCTGGTTGTCACGGAGAAAAATATTGATCTAGAGTAATATCATTGATCAGATAAAGGTAGCTAGTTGTCTAGTTGTTATATGGATTATGCATATGTCAACTCAACCTTTTACTTTGCATGATGCTATGACATTTCTACATTCTAATGTGCAAAGTACAATGAAGGCTAGTGTCAGTGATTGCAGGGTCGAGATGACGGACTAGGGGGTGATTAGTTCTTTCTAAAATTAATTACGCCAACTAACCGAAATAAATGCGGAATTAAAACTATCGGTCTAGTCAAGACTACACTCCTCTATCTAAGTTTCAAGCACCTTATAAAAATCCTAATTAGGCAACAAATATGCCGGACTAGCTAGAGCTCACCTAATCAATTCTAGTAGCAAGGTCACACAAACCTATGCAACTAGTACTTCAAGCAACGAGGGAGCTCCTACACAATCTAGTAAGCAAAAGCGCAAAGCTCCTAAGCTCACTAGCAAAGCTCAATAACAAGGTTATACAGACCAAATTAGAGAGCCCAAATCACTTAGCTACACAAACTAGACGATGTGACTAAAAAGGCTACTCAAACTAAATTAGTCATGCAAGGGAGCTACTTCTATGCTACACAAGCAAGAAGGTAACTAACAAACTACACGAGTCAACTAGTTACAAGAGCAATTACACAAGCTCAATGTATATGAAAGTAAATACAAGCTTGTGTAAAGGAGATGCAAACCAAACGGGAAGACAAGGATGGCACGGTGATTTTTATCCCGAGGTTCACGTGCTTGCCAACACGCCAGTCCCCGTTGTGTCGATCGTTCACTTGGTAGTTCGGCGGCTAATTGGCATCACACCAAGCCCACACGTTGAGTGCCGCAAGAGCCCCATGAACCAAGTGAGGGTAGCTCAATGACACACTCAACTAGAGTTGCTCTTCGCGACTCCCGCAGGGCAAGCACAACACCCCTCACAATCACATCTCCGGAGCACCGCACAATCTTCTTTGCGTGCTTTGACAGAGATCACGCCACCCAGCCATCTAGGAGGTGGCAACCTCCAAGAGTAACAAGCACCATCGGCTTGTAACTCGATCACCTAGTGCCACTCGATGCAACTTCATTATGCAATCGCACTAGAATCACACTCACACTCAATCGGATGATCATTATCAAACGTATGTGAGTTAGAGGGCTCCCAAGCACACCTACACCAGCCACCAAGGCTTAAGGGTGCTCAGCAACCAGCCCATGGTCGAGCTCCACCTCTATTTATAGCCCCCAAGCCAAATAGAGTCATTAGAGCCTTGGAACACATTTATGCGTGGCCACCGGACAGCAACATGTGGGCACCGGACATAGGGTGGCGGTGCCCAATGGTCGAATTGCAATGGCTATTTCCAACTAGCCGTTGGGATCCCTGGCATCAGGACATAGGGGGCGGTGCACCGCCCTAGGGGTGACTGGTGTCCCCCGACAAGTTTCCTCCCTCTCTAGAAAAAAGGAGCGGTGCCACACCGCCATAGTCACCGGACAGTCCAGTGAACCTAACTTGATCCAAATTGAAACCGATCACTTCAATGCAGTAGAGCTATTTGTTAGCTTTATGAAAAGTTCCTAGATCATCGAAATCAGAGTTTGGAGCTAGGAATTATGCCCGAAATACGAAAGAGTGTTGCTGCTGTTTTTGGGCACCGCCCCTGGCACCGCCCTAGGATGGCGGTGCACCACCCTAGGGGTGGCGGTGCCCACTTTTTGGCCACCGGAAAGGCGGTGCCACCCTCTATAATGGCTGCGATTTGGCTACGAATTAGGTTGCAACTTCCGACCCTCGGACAACCATAACTAGCTCTTTTCTTCTCTTTTTCCTCTCCAACTTGATCCGTTTCAACACCAACAACTTCTCCTTTGCATATACGCCAACACCACCAAGTGATCACCATCTTGTGCATATGTGTTAGCTTTTCATAAATGTTTTCCAAAGGATTAGTCACTTAATTCACCATGCCACTCGATCCTAGCAATGATGCAAAGTTAGATCACTCGAGTGGCACTAGATGACCGATATGCAAATAAGTTTACCCCTCTTGATAGTACGGCCATCTATCCTAAACCCGGTCATAAACTTCTCTACACACCTATGACCGGTGAAATGAAATATCCTATAGGTTTATACCTTTGCCTTGTGCATTCCAATCCATCTCCTCCAATATCGATGCAACACATGCACCATCATGATCACAAATGATATGATCCACTCCATATCATCACATGACTATATTGGTTCATCGATCTTGACCTCACTTGCTTTTCACCGTTGCCTTCGTCCATCGGCGTCAAGTCTTGCTCAAGCTTCACCGCCACGTGGTCCATCACTCCAAAGCCTCCAACTTGCCCTTCATGCTTGCAACCGGTCCATCAGGCCAAGTCTTGTCTAGATTTTTTCCACCTTAGTCACATGACTCCATGTCATGTATCATATGCAATGAGCTCCTTCATCACATGTGTGAGCCTTGCAACAAACCCAAGCCATTTCACCTCCATGGCATGTATTGCTCACACACATGTACCTGTGGACTAATCACCTGTGTATTTCACTTAAACACATATTAGTCCACCTAGGTTGTCACTCAATTATCAAAACCAAACAATGACCTTTCAATGATCATATGGATCACTTATTTCATTACATGGTTACTATATTAAAAGTCTCTACAAATGCATTAGCATGGAGAACGGATACATGAACATAATACATGTCCGGATGTTCCCTAAGATACAACTATTGCTGCTGCAATCAAACTCAGAACTCATGAGACAACCTCTTCATTCAGTCAAATTAACCCCCCGCCCTCATCCTCCTCTACATTTCTATCTAGGCTCCTCCTGTCACATTATGCAGTATGCCCGGATCACCTCGATTATAGGTGCATGACAAAGCGGGCATTTTCCAACCCCATGTAGCAATTCGCTTGCACATTTTGAGCAGGTGCACATATGTCCACATCTAAGGGTAAGTAGCAGATAATGTAGAGGTTATTGTTCAGACAATATTTTTGAAATAAATAGTACAACTAAAAATGTGTGAGAAATAGCTGATTAACCTATAAAGAAGGGAGTCAATCTGGTTGTCACAACAGATGCAACACGTTTCTTTCCTTGCTAGCTTCCATTGTGATCCATCCTCTAACGTTTCTTCATCTGCTTCAAGTTCTAGAAATCATTCTTCAAACACAGTGAATTAATCATGTACCATGCCATGACACTGGAATGAGAGAAAAGAGTAGTGCACCTTGCATGGTTAGAGATCGGTTAAGAGCAGCAGACACTTCTTGCTTGATGGAGCGTTGTAGCTCTATCTGCATCTCCATGCATACTTCTAACATTTGTTGCATGCTGGTCATTCCTCTCTGCACTCCAGTCAACTCATCTCGCAAAATATGGATAGTGTCCCAGTCCTGCAAAGCATTTTTAACAAGATAAATGCTTGGATATTCAAAATTATGTGCACTGAAGGACTCTAGTGACCTCTAATGAACAAACTTTTTTCTTTCCAGTTGGTGGGAGAGACCACTCACAAATTCAGAATGATGCATGCTTTGTTGACTCCAATTATGATGTGGCAATTCAATATGCCACTGGCGTTGCTGTGGGAAAAGTGTTTGATCTGGCAATATAGTTGATGACTGAGGTGCAGTGTCTCTCTCGGCTCGATTCTGTTCATCTATCCTGATTTCGATAGGATCTTCGTTGAGTAAACCAGTTGTTGGTCTCTGCTCCTCGAAATTCCAATCATGAGGATCATGTTCTTGCCTTTGGACATAAGACCGAATGAGCTAGTCCAGACTTTCTTGAAAGCCACTGCTAAGAAGATTAGACACGCTTCGCCTGCAAAATAAAGGATCTATATGAGCATTTGGCATAAGGACAACATTTACCTTCCATGGACCTTTGCAAGTTTACCTGCTTAAGAGCTCTCTGAGTTCAATTCCGTAAACATCATCATCCGATGGACGAAGCCTATTAACGTTTCTACTTGAAGGGAAACTTCGTCCTAACTGCCAGTTTGGTCTAGGTTCTTGAGAATCAATAATGAGCCATTCTTCATCTCTACGTACAAAGGTGTTGCCATGTCCATCCTCGGTGCCAGATATATCCCTTGACCATGGCGAATCACTTTGTTGTCCTCCATAAGTTTCAGCTTCCCGTTGCACGCCATTGTTAGATGGAGCAGGAAAGGCATAACTAGAATGATCATTGTCCTGTTCCGAGGACCCTGAGTCTGAATAATCTTCATATCGATCTATTTGTTCTTGAGCAAAGTCGGTTTGATGAGCATCATTACTATTAGCTACATAGTTTTCAATATGTGAATCTTCATTTTGCACTGATTGTTGTGTTAGGATTTCATAGCCACGAGTTGCATTCTCTATATGATTGTTATCATCACTTACAACCTGAGGTGTTACACTGTCATAATCATTATCGGTAGAATTTGTTTGAGTAGACAGTGCCACCAAAGTTGATTGATCGTTGGTGATGCTTTCTGTTCCAGAGCGAACTTCTTCCCTAGGCAAGAACAATATATTGTCAGGAATCAAATGTCAATAATATCCAATTCTTGTCAACTATACCAAAAATGAAAAATGATACATTGACACGACAGCAAAAGTTGTGCTCCTTTTGCAGCTTGATCAAGATATCTTTTCCCCCTAATTTTCTATTGGGTGAAGCAAGATCCAACATGCAAAATCCAAGATCAGCAACAGTAGAGGAGATACTATTACTAGGCAAAGAAAGCCATACCTCAGTCTAGAGTCAGGATGACTCTGTCTAGCATGTCCTAATTCTCTAGTTGTCATAGAAATCGACCTCTCAGCATTCGTGGGCCTTCCGCTACAAAAGAATCTACCTCGGAGAAAAGACTGGAAAATAATAACGATCAATTCAATGAAATGCTCCAGAGGACAATATCTCAGACATGACTATTTCATTGAAGTACACTAAAACAATGCTTTTCTACTTTAGGTGCGTAACAAGTTTCTCTCTACAATAATGCAGTACTTTTCTTGACACACGATACTTGGGTGCACATCATGCAACACAAACAGAGGACATGCTACACACTGCTGCTGCATACCCTCTGCCGACTATCATATCACAGGGACAGAGCACAGCCGCACAAGGTACTGTGTCACCATACTATTTGCAGCACAGCAACTAGCCAGCTAACCCTTCAAAGAAAAGAAAAAAAAAACTATCTCTGGTTTATTTTAAGTGGTAACTACTGTAATTAGGATTAGCAGGTGTAGGTGAGAATGAAGTAGCTGTGCACATGTCATTGATTTCCTCCACCCGACAAACGAACGTACATGGACATGGACCATGATCATGCTTATGCTTCTCCAAAAAGCAACCCCCTGGATTTGCCAATTGGATCGACCAATCTTGTTAGAAGCAAGAACAAAAATGTTTGGTTTCGGAGATGGACGGAGAAGCAAATGAAAGCGATCGGCCAAGTGAAAGGTTTGAGCTTGAGGGGGGGGATTAGTTTTGGCTTTGACCTGAATGCCGCGGCTGTGAGCGAAGGCGGAGACGGCGCGGTGCTCGGAGAGGCCCTGCAGCTCTCGCTGGCGTTCCACGGCTATGCGCGTGACGACGACGTCGGCGCGCGCTTGCGGCCGGCCGCGCAGCCTGCTGGGCGCCTCCTCCTCCCCGTGGTAGCCCTGGCAGGCCATGCGGACGCGCTCGCGCTCGCTCTCGCCCAGGCACTCCTCGGCACCGGGGGCCCGTCCCCGCGCCGCGCCCTCGCGCGGCGACGTGGACGCCGACGCCGCCCACTCCCTGGAGATCCGCCTGACGAGCGCGCGCTCGGGAGACCGCGCACGCCGCCTGCCACCGCCGTCCCCGCCTCGGAGGAAGGAGGCGTCGAGCATGGAGACGGCGTGGAGGCGCGCGAGCGCGAGGAGCTCGGACTCGCGGTCCCGGCGGTCGAGGTCCAGCGTGGTGAGCACCATCTGCTCGCACGCCTGGCGGTGCCGCGCGGACCACTGCTGCGCGATGATCGTGGACGCCGCAGCGGCCGATGAGGTCTCGCCACCGGCACAAGATCGGGTCTTGGCGCGGACATTGTCGTCCATGGTGTGGCAGGAAGCCGGGAAGGTGCTCGATCAGCGCGGTCAGGCAGTGTCGCTGTCAGGGCGGTAGAGAGGAGAGGGAAGAGTATAAGTAGAGGCGCAGGCGGAGGAGGAAGAGAGTGGGTGGGTGGGGATAGCAAGCATTCCTCGCTGGCGGTGGCGGGAGAGTAGAGGAGGAGGAGACGGTGCTTGGGAGCGAGTGCGCTTTAGGGGAGAAGAGAAGAGAAGAGGAGACGGAGTAAATCCCGAGGTGGTGGAGCGACGAGACGCACGCACTGTCTAGCGGTCGGCGGTGTGCATGCATGCTATTGCTCGCAGTCTCAGCCTCTTAAGCTCTCAGCTCGCTAGATTTCTTCCTCTTCCGCGCCGTAGAGAAGGCGCCAAAACCGCGAGTGATCTCGAGAGCCACCGCCTGCTTGTTGCCTACCTCCAATGGCTGGATCCCTAGGGAGCAACACCTAGCAGATGGGCCATGCATGCATGCTGATCTCTCTTGATCACTGATTGATCCGATCCTCCTCCAATCCAATACAATTGGTATGATGCGTCACCTCTGCTTGACTGTTTTTTTTAATATTATAAGAAAAAAGGCTCGATCAGGCACCACTGTCATACTGCATTCTGATCCTTGCATGCATTTTTTTTAGCTCTTCTGTCCTCTAACTAAGTTATTCGGTAGCCAGCTACAAAAATAAGTTATTCTGTAACCACCTTCATTTACAATAATTTTATATACTAATTTACGATAATGTCAATATATATTTACGATAGTTACTATAACACATGGGGATATTTACCATAACGTTATAGTAAACCACTTAATAAGAAGTTACTATAATCTCGTAAATTAACATAGTAATTATCGTAACTCAAAGTGGCTACAGAATAAGTTATTTTTGTATATATATATATATATATATATATATATATATATATATATATATATATATATATATATATATATATATATATATATATATATATATATATATATATATATATATATTTTTCTATCTTGTCCTGTATTATTTCTGTTCAACCGTGCTTAATTAGCTGGTTCAGATTTCTATATTGTCCTATATATGTGTATTTATGTAACACGTCGGTCAGAAATACTACTAGTATATATAATATAACACTACTATTCTGTATATATGAAGTGCGTTGTTGCATTGCTATATATCACTATCAGGAAGCATGAAACTTGCACTATCTTCACGCTCTGGGTATGCGCCATGATCGATCATCGTATGATCTATCTCCCTTGGCAGTTTCTCCAGCTTCTGTCCTTTTGTGATTGTTGTTTCTCTGCGTACCAACTGCGCCATTACTGTTTGGTATCCTATGCTATCATATTTGTGATCGCCGCGGCATGAGCATGAACACGTACTAGTGCCGGCCAGTTGAGAGCAGACCAGCAGGAGGAAACACTGGGTACGGTGGTGTATATTGTTTTGTTTTGGGTGTCTGCACTGCATTCACATCGATGGGATGGAATGGACGAAGGAAAGGAGCGTACGTATGACCCGACCCCCCGCCCACCTTACATTCCCTACGATTTCAGGGACGGCGACGATTTGAAGACCGAGTTCCGAGGAGATCAATCGAGTACTCCTACTACACCATATCAGAGATATGGATGATCCGTCCATGCACTGCCTCCTTTCAATTATTAAGCCTCTACGTTTCAGTTTTTCTTCAGAGGCCAAAGCCAACAGCCATTTGTTCACTGTCACTCGCTCCAGACACTCCGTACAGAGATGATTCGATCCATGCATGCATGCAAGTGTCCTATAAGTACAGTTTGCTTGGCAGAGCGTAAAGTGGAGTGAGTGATCCAAGTGATCGAGGGCAGAGCTCAGCTGCCCTTCTCATTCCTGATTCTCATCTACTGATCCCAATGTAGAAACTGGCTAGATGGTTTCGATGATAATTTTATTCAGCGTGGCGCCATGTTAGCCACAAGATCGAGAGGTAAGTCCGACAATAATGCTGATGGTTTATACTTTACCCAAAAATCTTTATTTTTTTTAATAAAAACCTCACTTGAAATCTTAAAAAAAAATCATAGAAAACTAGTTTTTATAGATGAAAATTTTATGAAATTGGTTTTGATTTTTGTTTCCGTTAGAATCGTGCTATATCTTATGTTGACTAGCTTGGAATGATTTTAATCTTATAATATGGTCCAATGAGCAATTTTGACTGGATTCAAAAGTCGGAGGAGGAGAACAATCCGGTTTTCGTAACAAAGTCCAGGGTGTCGAGCAGGCCTAGAGCCCCCCATGTGTAGTCCAGGGTCCACATCAGTTTCGGAGCAGTCCTAATCGGCCCACCGGCCCTTTTGTTAGACACTTGAGCCTGTGTGGCCTCTGCCTCTCCACGGGAAGGAAATGCTCGCGCACGGGCAATCCCATTCCCACCCTGCTCGGCCGGTGGCCGCCAAGCTCAGTGTCCGCGCATTGGCGACTTCTGAGTTCTGACTTGGTGTAGCAGCTCAGAGATGGTGGTGATTCTGTTAGATTAATTTGGGCCAGGCCCATTATTTATTCTAATTAATCAAATAAACCTCAAAGGCCCATAATTATTGTTAAGTGAAAAAGTGATTAGTACCATATGGGAAATTCACTAAAAAGGTTATCATCATAAATAGTGAGTGTTAGGACTCTCACATAGACAAGTTGAGAGGGAGAACCGGGAGGCCACACGCGCGCGCCGCCGCCGCCCGCCCGCGACGTGGGCGTGGGCGTGGGCGTGGGCCTGGTCCCCCGACAGGGCCTAACGGACAGATGGAGAACTGCGCGGCTATAATGAGGGGGCGCCCACCCGACTCTTCCTCTTCCTCCTCTCCGCAACATCTGAGCACTGAGCTATTCATCTGCATCTCCGACCGAGTTCCCTGCGCGCACAGGAAGAGTTCCCTGCGCGCACAGGAAGCTTCGGTAGCAGGCCTCCGAAACTTCCCCCGTCAAGCGTACCTGCACGGGTAGGCGGGGAATCAAGTTTTTGGGGAGCGCCGGCCTTCCCGGTGCGACTGCTGCCCCGTCTGCAGTTTCCTGTTCGGGGGCCTGCAGGAGCTTCCCGTGCCACTGCTTCAACACCCGCACGGGAGAGTCTCGTTCCACTACTTCGACACCGCACCTGCAGGAGTCTCCCGGTGCGACCTTCTCTGCAACATGGTGGACACGAGGAGGACTGGTGGCCGCACCAACACCAACGACGGAGAAGATGGTGGCTCACTGTCCGCGGGTACCGGCAGTCCCACCCTAGGGTATAAATCTAATCCCACTGTGCGCTATTGTTCATATGCTATTCTGTTAGCGTTTTTAGCGTACTTGGTTGCTGTACTGTTAAATACTATCTGCAGTAGTGGTGGTGTTACAGTATGGTTAGTGGTACTGTTACTATTGTTTAAGTCGTATTTATGGATTAATATAAGTCATAAATTGACCAAATGCTCAACAATCCAAAAACTTGATAGATCATTTTCGGCTGCTAGTTTTGTTGCGTCACTAAAACCACCACCTTTGAAAGATGATGGATCCAACTATAAAGTGTAGCGTGTTCGCTCCAAGCTGTGGTTCACTAGTATGCGTTGTGAGCACGTAATCAAGGGAAAGCGCATTGAACCTCCTTTCTCTCACGAGGAGGAGATTAAGTTCAATGAGGCAGATAACTTGTTCAAGGGGGGTCTCATCAGCATATTAGCTGAAACCATGGTGCAAGTGTACATGGATATGGACACTGGCAAGGACATGTGGGATGCACTTGAGGCCAAGTTCGGTGTTGCCGATGCTAGCACTGAGTTGTACATCATGGAGAAGTTCTATGACTACAAGATGGTCGATGACTGATCTGTAGTAGAGCAGGCTCATGAGATACAGATGCTGGTAAAGGAACTTCAGAACAATGAGTGTGAGTTGCCTGACAAGTTTGTGGCCGGCGGTATCATCGCTAAGCTGCCACCTACTTGGTCGAGCTTTGCCACTACTCTAAAGCACAGGAGGCAAGTGTTCAGTGTGACTGATCTCATTGCTACTCTTGGTGTGGAGGAGAATGCTAGGGCAAAGGACACTCATGGCAAGAAAGCGCATGAGGAAAGTTCTAGCGCCAATCTGGTGCAAAAGAAGAACTTTCATGCCGCACAGAGGAAAAAGAAAAATAAGCCTGCAGTCAAGCCTAAAGCTGCAACTTTTAAGAAGAAGGGCAAGGAAAAAGAAAAGGGCCTTTGCTTTGTCTGCGGTGCATCTGACCATTGGGCAAAAGAGTGCCCTGACCGCAAGGACAAGCAGAAGAAGTTCGCAAACATGGTTGTTAGCGAATCTGGAGGATCTGGGTACGGTAATCATCTACCTACAGTTTTTTTAGTTTGTCTCTCGCCTGAGTGGTGGGTTGATACGGGTGCTAACATTCATGTTTGTTCTGATGTTTCTTTGTTTTCTTCTTATCAGGAACAAAGAGGTTGCTCCTTGCTGATGGAAAATGGTACGCTTGCTGCTGTACTTGGTGTTGGTACGATCAATCTGAAGTTTACTTCGGGAAAAATCGTGCAGCTAAAGAACGTGCAGCATGTCCCCTCCATCAAGAAAAATCTCGTTAGTGGATCTCTACTATGTAGAGATGGCTTTAGACTTGTATTTGAGTCCAATAAATGTGTTGTATTCAAGTATGGAACCTTTGTTGGAAAAGGCTATGAAAGCGGAGGCTTGTTCCGCTTCTCTTTGATGGATTCTTGTGATAAAATTGTGAACCATGTGAGAAATGATGATGAGTCTAATGTTTGGCATTCCCGACTCTGTCACATCAATGTTGGTTGTATGACACGCTTAGCTAGTTTAAAATTAATCCCTAAAATCGATCTGGTCAAAGGGTCTAAGTGCCATGCTTGTGTTCAAGCGAAGCAACCTCGCAAGCCTCACAAGGCTGTGAAAGAGGCGAGAAATTTGGCACCGCTAGATCTCATTCATTCTGATCTGTGCGAGATGAATGGTGTGTTGACCAAAGGAGGAAAGAAATATTTCATGACTCTTATTGGTGATAGCACTAGATTTTGCTATGTGTACTTGCTAAAAACAAAGGATGAAGCAATGCATTATTTTAAAATCTATAAAGCTGAAGTAGAGAACCAATTGGAAAGAAAAATCAAACGGTTGAGGTCTGATCGTGGGGAGAATACTTTTCACATGAGTTTGATTCATTCTGCGAGGAACATGGAATTATTCATGAGAGGACGCCTCCATACTCCCCCCAATCCAATGGGATTGCCGAACGAAAGAATCGCACTCTAACTGATTTGGTTAACGCCATGTTAGACACTGCGGGACTTTCCAACGAATGGTGGGGTGAGGCTATATTGACGGCATGTCATGTCCTGAATAGAGTTCCTACAAAGAATAAAGAAGTAACACCATTCGAGGAATGGGAAAAGAAAAGGTTGACTCTCTCATACCTACGCACTTGGGGATGCTTGGCCAAGGTGAATGTGCCAATTGTCAAAAAGCGCAAACTTGGACCAAAAACTGTAGATTGTGTGTTCCTCGGTTACGCTTTACACCGCATCGGCTATAGATTTCTAGTTGTAAGCTCTGGAGTACCTAACATGCGTGTTGGTGCAATAATTGAGTCCAGAGATGCTACATTCTTTGAGAATGAATTTCCTATGAGAGGAAATAAACCTAGCACATCTAGTCAAAAACCTGTTGATTCCCCCGTGGCGCCAACAGAACATCTTAAACAAACATGTGTTGAGAATCCTAAGGAGGATAATAGTGGAGCTACTCGAAAGAGTAAGAGACAGAGGACTGTAAAGTCTTTTGGTGATGATTTCACTATATACCTCGTGGATGACACTCCAAGCACCATTGCTGAGGCATTTTCCTCTCCCGACGCTGACTACTGGAAGGAAGCAGTGCGAAGTGAGATAGATTCAATTATGACCAATGGAACTTGGGAGATTGTTGATCGTCCTTACGGGTGCAAGCCTGTAGGATGTAAATGGGTGTTCAAGAAAAAGCTTAGGCCTGATGGTATGATTGAAAAGTACAAGGCAAGGCTTGTGGCTAAGGGTTATACCCAGAAAGAAGGCGAGGACTTCTTTGATACTTATTCACCAGTGGCTCGATTGACCACAATCCGAGTACTGCTTGCCCTGGCTGCGTCTCATGGTCTTTTCGTTCATCAGATGGATGTTAAGACGGCTTTCCTAAATGGGGAGCTAGATGAGGAGATCTACATGGATCAGCCTGATGGCTTCGTAGTAGAAGGTCAAGAAGGAAAGGTGTGTAAATTATTAAAGTCTTTGTATGGCCTAAAACAAGCACCTAAGCAATGGCATGAAAAGTTTGATAAAACTATGACATCTGCTGGCTTTGTTGCGAATGAAGCCGACAAATGTGTGTACTACCGCTATGGTGGGGGAGAAGGAGTAATCCTGTGCTTGTATGTGGATGACATACTAATCTTTGGGACAAGCCTCAATGTGATTGAGGAAGTCAAGGACTTTCTGTCAAAGTGCTTTGACATGAAGGATTTGGGAGTGGCTGATGTGATACTAAACATCAAACTACTAAGGGGAGAAAATGGTGGGGTAACACTTGTACAAACTCACTATGTGGAAAAGGTACTGAGTCGCTTTGGTTATAGTGACTGCAAGCCCGTGTCCACTCCCTATGATCCAAGCGTGATCCTGAGAAAGAACCGAAGAATAATGAGGGATCAGTTGAGATACTCCCAAATCATCGGCTCGCTAATGTACTTGGCTAGTGCAACG
Organism: Miscanthus floridulus; assembly: GCF_019320115.1. NCBI lineage: Eukaryota > Viridiplantae > Streptophyta > Magnoliopsida > Poales > Poaceae > Miscanthus > Miscanthus floridulus. The sequence goes on along the minus strand of NC_089581.1, from coordinate 176,416,308 downwards.
AGGCCTGACATCTCATTTGCTGTGAGCAAATTAAGCCGGTTTGTTTCAAATCCGGGAGATAATCACTGGCGTGCTCTTGAAAGAATATTGCGCTATCTAAAGGGAACGTCGAGCTTTGGCATTCACTATACTGGGTACCCGAAGGTAGTCGAGGGCTATTGTGATGCAAATTGGATATTTGATGCTGATGAGTTAAAAGCCACAAGTGGATATACATTCACACTTGGAGGTGGCGCTGTTTCCTAGAAGTCTTGCAAGCAGACCATCTTAACAAGGTCAACAATGGAAGCAGAACTTGCATCACTTGATACCGCTACTGTTGAGGCTGAATGGCTCCATGAGCTCCTTATGGATTTGCCGGTGGTTGAAAAACCTATGCCCGCAATTTCTATGAACTGTGATAACCAAACAGTAATTATCAAGATAAACAGTTCAAAGGACAACATGAAGACCACTAGGCATGTAAAGCGGCGGTTAAAATCTGTCAGAAAATTGAGAAACTCCGGAGTAATAGCTTTGGACTATGTCCATACGTCTAAAAATCTGGCAGATCAATTTACTAAGGGACTATCGCGTAATGTGATAGATAGTGCATCGAGTGAGATGGGACTGAGACCCGCATGAAGTTCTATCGTGGTGGCAACCTGTCCTATGTGATCGGAGATCCCGTGAATTAGGATGGTGAAACAAGCTATGGGTAGACTGAGGGAAGAGACCCTTTTTAATAAAGGTCAATCTCTTGAGTAATGCACTTCTCTTCCTATCTGTATGGCAGGTTGGTAAATACCTCAATGTGATCCGAGTGGCTTAATGAGAAGCAAAGATGTCGGCCTACAGGGCATCTTAAAGGAACACACCTATGTGAGTTCGATTGCTAGTCGCAATTTATGAGATTTGGGTGATCTCTAGATACTCATGAATAGGCCAGGAGTATGACTTATATGCTCCAACCAGAGGGGATACTACAGGCAGCCTAGTATCAGTAAAGAAATCGAGTGAGCCTCACTTTGCACAAAATTGTCAATTCAAGGCATAGTCCATTGGTCAGTTGTAAATGAGTGTAAACTCCTTTTCTAGATGGATGTTTAACTTAACAGTCTCCATCGAAACACTAGTATATCAAACAAGCTCAGAACTGAAGACATTAATTGTGGACTTCTGAAGTTTGGTGGGGATTGTTAGATTAATTTGGGCCAGGCCCATTATTTATTCTAATTAATCAAATAAACTTCAAAGGCCCACAATTATTGTTAAGTGGAAAAGTGATTAGTACCATATGGAAAATTCACTAAAAAGGTTATCATCTTAAATATTGAGTCTTAGGACTCTCACATAGACAAGTTGAGAGGGAGAACCGGGAGGCCACACGCGCGCGCCGCCGCCGCCGAGCCGAGCTGCGCCGCCCGCCCGCCCGCGTGGGCATGGCGTGGGCCGTGGCCCATGGCCTGGCCTGGCTTGGCCTGGTTTTGTCGCTTGGCCCAACCGAAACCCTAGCCGTCGCAGCCAACTCCCAACGCCCAACCACCCTGTCCAGGTTCATTCCCCCGACAGGGCCTAACGGACAGATGGAGAACTGCGCGGCTATAATGAGGGGGGGCGCCCCTGTTCCGGCAGTGCGAGACCCGACTCCTCCTCTCCGCAACATCTGAGCGCTGAGCTGTTCATCTGTATCTCCGGCCGGAGTTCCATGCGCGCACAGGAAGCTTCGGTAGCAGGCCTCCAGAACTTCCCCCGTCAAGCGTACCTGCAGGAGCTTCCCGTGCCACTGCTTCGACACCGCACGGGAGAGTCTCGTTCCACTGCTTCGACACCGCACCTGCAGGAGTCTCCCGGCGCGACCTCCTCTGCAACATGGTGGACACGAGGAGGACTGGTGGCCGCACCAACACCAACGATGGAGAAGATGGTGGCTCACTGTCCGCGGGTACCGGCAGTCCCACCCTAGGGTATAAATCTAATCCCACTGTGCGCTATTGTTCATATGCTATTCTGTTAGCGTTTTTAGCGTACTTGGTTGCTGCACTGTTAAATACTATCTGCAGTAGTGGTGGTGTTACAGTATGGTTAGTGGTACTGTTACTATTGTTTAAGTCGTATTTATGGATTAATATAAGTCGTAAATTGACAAAATGCTCAACAGATTCCACATCTTTTTTTTTTTTGGTTTTGTTCTTGTTCTTTTGTCAGCCCAGGTAGCACGCATGCGTTTTCAGACAATTTCAGAGGGGAGCAGAAGCAGCATTTCGCCAGCCCTGGTGCTGGTGGGTTTTATTTTCCCCTCTGTCCCCAAACATGTTTTTACTACTGCATGCATGTTGCAGCGGGTGAATGAATGGATGGATAATAAAGAAAGAGAGGTTGTCTGGGGACACGTGGGAATATACATAGCTTAGTGAGCAGTACTAGAGATGAGGGAAGGTGCAGTGGCAGTGGTGTTGGCCCGACTTGGCAGGCCCACCTTGTGTGTGTGACGTCGCCCATGCTTGGCTGCCGCCACGTCGTGCGACGCATCGCCCCCGTATGTCTTGTTTATTATTTATTTATTTATATTTATTATAATAAGTATAATAAATAATACAGAAAATGATATACAAGAAGAAAAAAAGATGTTCTCCTAGCCTGGTAACAATAATTGTGCTTTCTATCTAATAAGAAATGACGATTGATAATATGCAGCGAAATAAATATACTCGTCCTGTTCGTTTGACTTATAAGTCGTACTTTTTGGTCGACGAACAGTATTTTTCTCTAAATGAACGGGACAACTAGGCCTCGTTCACTTTGAAAAAAAAGTGAACCGATGAATAGTACTACTTTCGTCTTATTTGGTAAATATTATCCAATCGTGGACCAACTAGGCTTAAAAGATCCATCTCGTGATTTCCAATTAAACTGTGTAATTAGTTATTTTTTATCTATATTTAATACTCCATACAAGCGGCTAAAAATTGATGCGATAGAAAGAGTGAAAAAACTTGAAATTGGGATAGCATCAAGGCGGTACTCAGGATGTCAGGACACGACGAGGGTGGGACAGGACAGCCAAGGATGTCAGGATGAGAAAGACCCCCCGCGCCGCGGATCCAACGCAAGTCAGAGTCAGGTGGGCAGCCGGACAGGTCACGCGTCTCTATCCAGTAGTAGTAGGCTTCGGCCTCGATCGCTTCGTTCAAAAAAAAAAAAGCTAAAATATTATTTCAATTTATTTGTTTAAAAGAAAAATACTATTTTAATTAAAAAATCAAAGAAGCTAGATTATAAAAGAATATCATTATTATATTCTATTATTATAAACACCGTGGAGTTAGTTACGGAGTATATTAATTAAATAACTAAAGGTGGTGGCGGAACCCTATGCGCATCAACCACCTGTCTTTGTCGGAGAGGATGAGGCCATCCGCCATCAGGGGATGCATATTGCAACTGCAGTTGCTTCTAGTAGTGGAGGAGTGGAGAATTAGATCGGTGGACCGCATGCATCTGCACCTAATTGTCGGCGGCGTCAAGCTTTTCCTTTAGAAAACACACGGACACGGGCTATGATCGCCACAAACTCCTTTGTTTGCTTGCTTCAATTATCGCCCTTTCCTTAAAAAAAAAAAGCTTCTTTTGAAAAGGAAGGAGTTGCGTCCAAATCGCATATGGTTGCCAAGGCGTCAATATAATACTGTACATGCTAATCTGTAATTAATTCTATATATTAAGGTGAAACCTACCCGCCGTTGTACGGTTGGATAAACTCATGTTTGCTTCCTCTTTTCCTTTCAATAAAAAAAAACATGCTTAAAACACGTTTGCAAAACAGAAAGAAAGAAAAAAGAGATTTTATGTCTTTGACTTGGTACGAATGTTTCTGTTTTTCTATATCTACTTCCTCTAGCCTAATATATACTGGCGATTTGATTTGCTGTGATCTTCAAGATCACATTTGAACTGCTGATTTCTCTTTTATAATAATGTATATAGCTTATGCTAGAAAAGTTTTCAATGCAAGTTTTTAGTTTGTAAACATAGACATAAATGTTTTTTTTTGGCACGAGGAACCTTCCCCATTCCATTGATACCAACGGAAATACAGCAGTTGCGAGCTTACAGAGCAAAGTAAGAGCGTTTAAGAGGATAAAACTAGTACCCGCACATATCGCCTGCCGCAGACGACCTACAGACCTTCCCCAGCACATGAGCACTTTAATGAAACACATTGAAGCTATCAAAATTTGCAGCCACCGTTCACAGGTTCATGAGTCGCCACATAAACTTGAACCATCTTGATCATCGCTCTGATCGTCCTTCAGCAAAAGTTGTCCTTGCTTTGCCTTCTTCTTAGTCGTCAGCTTCACCGCAGTTGCTAGCATGGTGTTGACACCTGCCTCCAGTGCTTCTCTGTCAGCTCCCAGAAGCAAACCTGCCCAGTAACCAATGAGCGCACACGCATAACATACAATCGTAGCAGGGTTTGTCACAGCTTTGCCTTCAAAACACACAGAACTTCGTGTCTTCCAAATGGCCAAGTATATATAGCAGCAATACCCAGAGTGTGATACTGCTTGCCAGCAGGTAGCCAACGCTCACACCATGGCCAGCACTGATTAAGGGACTTGGGAATATTCTTGGCCCCAATGGAATGAGCCACAATGGCCCAGACAGCCTCAGAGGTGCTGCACCGGCGCCTTGTTTAGATCACCTCCAAATTCTAAGTTTTTTCACTCTCTCTCCATCAAATTAATTTTTGAACGCATGCATAGAGCATTAAATGTAGGTAAAAAAATAACTAATTACACAGTTTGGTTGTAAATCACGAGACGAATCTTTTAAGCCTAGTTAGTCCACGATCGGATAAAGTTTGTCAAATACAAACGAAACGTGCTACAGTATCCAGATTATAAAATTTTGCAATCTAAACAAGGCCCGGGACAATAGATGTTGAGCGCTCTCATCTTCACTACGGAAGCAGCAGGTGGGGCTCACAGGCCACTTCCTTCTAACCATGTTATCTTCAGTTAGGATTGCATTATTATTCATGGTATAAGCCACAAGAAGATTTTGATTTTAGAGGGAGCTTACCCTTTCCAAATCATTTTATGATAAGGCCCAGCATCATTACTAGCCATGGCCTTGTATGGTAAATATCTCTGATTTTTAGAAGATCAATAGAGATAAATGTATTGTAACAACTTCCGTTTCCTATAACGTACAGTAGACTAATTATTGATAAAAAAAAAGGTTTGAATTCTGAACGTGGGAAAATGTACGTACTTGTAAGCAGAATGTGGGTAAAATCAGATGTGAATAGTGCATGCTTGTAATAAACGTGATGGAATGAATGGACCTCCTTTTTCGTGTACTAGGCCCATGCTGGATTGTCCCACGCACGTAGTACTGCCGGCATGACTTGCTTTGCTCTTGCATTCGGCTTGCCTACACAACTGCACGTGCACTTGGGGGGATGCGAATGCGATGAACCAGCCCGAAGCAAGCTTTATCCTTGTGCAGGTGGTGGAGACGTGGAGACGTGAAATCTTTCCTGCCTTTCCTTCCTTCCACGGCAAGGACTGAACGCGTGCGTCTTTTCTCCCCCACACGGCCACGCCCCTCCTGCTCCTCTCTCTCTTCCTTCCCTTCCTTCATATACCACCAGTCGGTCTCGGTCCACCACCTCACTCACTCGCTCGCTCAAAGCCGACCAATACCACCAGAGAGTCCACCACCTCACTCGCTCGCTCAAAGCCACCAGCCCACCACCATGTCCGCGTCGCCCGAGTTCTTCAAGCCCGCCGCGCCAGCCTTCTCTCCGGCCTGCGCCGCGCAGCGGCCGCTCGTGTTCGGCGGGGACGATGACGACTACTGCTGCAAGACGCCGACGGGCAGCAGGATCTCCTACCTGAGGGAGCCCACCACGTGCCCGCCGGCGCCCAGGAAGCCGCCGCCGCCGCCGCCGCCGTGCAGGAAGCGCCTCTTCCAGCCCCAGCCTCAGGGGGATCAGCATCAGCGTCAGCCTGCTGCCGAGTCCTCCCCCGTCCCTCTCATCAGCCTCCGCCTCGACGAGCTGGAGCGGCTCTTCCGCCCGCACCCGCCGCCGGCCACCACCACCGAAAAGCGACGCCGCTCCAGCTCCGTCTCCGCCTCCGCCAACAAACACTGCGCAGCTTGAATTAATTCAAGCTCACGCTGAGGCTCAATCTTCCCCTTAGCGTAGCTTGCAAGCAGTCACTTTTATTTATTAGTTTCTGCTTTATTTACCACTGCTTGTTGTCTTGTTGCAACAAGCAAGCGCATTTACTAGTAGCGCTTCCTTTTATTTATTCATTTACTAGAGTACTTGTGTAAATCAATATTCAAATACCCCACTCCACTCTGTAAAAATCAATTTTACAACTCTTACTTATATAATAAATAAATGGAATCAAAATCTTGCTGCTTATTCATTGATTTATTCTCTCCAGAGGAAAGGGAGAATGATCCTTGCAGTGTTTTGCTTTGCCGCCAACGCCGGATTTTCATTTCGAAATCTTTGGTATGATTGCAAATTTCGGTGCTGGTACGGAGTAGTAGAAGGATTAGCTGGCCTGGCCGTCTGGGTGGGTGCGGATCACCTTCCACCCACGGGTCCACCACCACTCGCTCTCGCCTGTACCAGTGTACCTGAACGGCTGAACGCTTGTCGCCTGCTGATGCGGAACGCCGGACTTTGACTTCCACGGCGACTTTTTTTTCTCGGGGCATGTTCGGCAGGACTGAAAAATACTGTTCCGGCTGATTGTTGTCTTAGAAAAATACTATTTCAACAGGACATGAATAGTGTTTTTGTGAGCCACTGTACTTGAGCCTCGAGGAGAACAACACTATTCCGACTAAACATAGGAATTACAAGACAAGCGAACATGTCCAAACCATTCATCACCGACGCGTCTCCTCTTTCGGTGCGGTGCTGCTGCGCCAAACCATCTTCTCAGCTGCGAGCCAGATTGCAGCTGCAGGGAATTTCATTTTTCATGTTGGATGCAATCGCAGGCCTCACCGGCACAGCACAAACTCGGTAGAGTAACAACATACTCGTCTTCAGCCTCAGGTGAATCACAGGAAAGGATACAAAAGATTACTCTTTATTCATTCATTCAGGAACATGCACTAGTAACTTTATTATTATTAAGGTTGGTCACTAGTTTTACGCTACTGCTTATCATTCCTGCACAGCTGTTCAACGATACGTACAATTTGCTCCTTCAACTATGCGAGCAGAATGTGCCCTTTTCCACGGTTAAGCTCCACTATGGACAACAGGGGACGTCTCCGGGAAGGAAGAAAGGTGCGGTCAGGTTGGCTTCGGTCCGTCGTCATCATGGTCTACTGTTCTGCTCCCAGACTGCACCCGAGCCCATTCTTCTGCAGTTTATGTCAGACGTACATACTTATTAGTACCCAGTACCACCTAATCCCAATGAGCTTGCTTGTTTATACACCAGCACATAGGAACGTGAATCGTCTCAACTGGACCTCCTAGCGCTCGCTGGCATCTGCGTACTGTTCCAAGTACTCTCTGATCATCAGCCTTTCCTCGTCCGTGAGATCAGGGTCCGGACCAGTCAACCGCTCCCTTAGCTCCTTCTCTTCGTCACTGGTACCGTCTCTGAAGACCTGCAACCAAGAAAAGCATGCAGCCTCAGCCAGCAGCTATGACCATCTATCTGATTCATTCACAATAGCACCAGCAGATCGACAAGAGGATACCTGGACATAGTTGTTCACGTGACCGTCAGCGTTCCGTTTCGTTAACATCTCATGCTCGTTGCAGAGCCACTTGCCATCCACTATGTATTTGTATTCATACCGTCCTTCCTTCAAGAAACAGATATGCAAAAGATGTAAGATATAGCCATATGGCGAGTATAAAATTTAACTCCTATGTTTTGTTCAAAGGTACCACAGACAATATTTTGTTAAGAACGCTGCAGTCATCATAAGACTTTCTGGACACACAGGATGGCCACAGTTATATTTCTATATAAGGTCAGTGGTGACAATCTTTCCGGACTTTCACAAGTCAGAACCCCCATTTCCTAAGGTGGTTATTCAAATGTAAGGATATATATAGTATAAATGATCAAGCTGGATGTCAACACACAGATGGTCTACATATACCATTTATGGTCAAGAGATGATTACTTTCAACAATGCAATTATGAATATTGATAAACTTTTAGACGGTTCCTAACATATGCAATTTATACTCACAGGCAACTCTTTCTCGAGAAACCAAACTCCTTTCTCCTCATCATATGTCAAAGGAATTCTCTGAAAGGATAAATAGCAGCCAGTTAGAGACTTTTGCATGGGATTATTGAACAAAAATATTTAACAGGTAGATGAGCTTGTTCAACCATCATAGCCCCTTAGCAGGTGAGGGGAAATCATATTTGTAGTTTTGATTTAGGCATATCTATCTAAAGCAGATTGTAAGACACAAGTTGTGCAAAATGGAGCAGAAAGTACTGCATACATATCATTTTTTTTCCATAATTGATATTAAACAGGAGAATTTGTGAGAGCCTTTTATTGTAGTCTGCAGGTACAAAACGTTAACTGTCGAGTGCATACGACAAAACGAATAATATCCAAAAACCTGGTTTAAAGTAACCTGCTGCGTTATTGACAACTTGACAGCTGCATTAAAATTATGCTGCTTACAATCAGTGCCAACATTAAGAGTTAACCAGGATAACGGCCTTCCTGTTTGAGACAATGTTTCTGAGCTAGCATGCTGAAACCCAGATGAATGGCTTTGTTTCATCCGCAAAGCAACCACATAGGGATATATATATTGCCAGTTTAATCCACTAAGCCTCGTACAGAATATATAGTGCTCCCTCCAGTCCAATATATATGACATCCCCACCGCAGGGGCCAGTTCAGTTAACAAAGACTGCTTTGTTGGAACGTCATATAAATATGGCCAGAGGTAGACAGGTAGTAGTAGTAGTAGCATTTAATTTATTATGCAACTTCAATAAATGTCCTAATCCTAGTCACGTCCAAAAGGGAAATCTTTAAACGCACAATTGAAGGAAAAACATACCTGGCCCCAGCCAATGTCGAGCCCAGAAATTTCAACAGAGGAACAACCATCGTCTTCCCACTTCAAAGTGATTGTGTTTTTGGATAATCCTGTCAGCTAAATAATAAGACAGTCATCGCTTAGTAGAAAAATCTTTGACTCGCCATAATATGTATCCACTTCTCCATCATAACTACTACTGAGAAATCAGTACAATATTCACTTACAATGTCAGGAGTTGCCAACTTAATGGCTTCCAACTTCGGAAAGCAAGCCCGTTTACTCTACAAAATGAAAAATGAATTTAAGAACAGATAAATCAACAGAACTTGTCTACTAGCTGTATGGTAACAGCACTAAGGCTACCGACATAAATGGAGTATAGAGAACTGATGCGGGGGACCATCAAAATTCCCACAAGCAGGCAATCATTAGATGTTAGTTTTCCAGTGCACAGATAATCAGCATATTATCTTTTCTTCCAACAAACAGAACTGCTGAAATATTCGAAAAAAGGTTGTACCAACTGCAATGAATTACCTGCAGCAGCTGATGTCCTTCGTTGAGACTGTACCCAAGAATCCAGAACATATAAGCCAACTGAAATTTACAAAAAGTGCTCGGACTTAGAAAGCTATCAAACAACAATGCTCAAGGCTGTGGACAATAACAAATTGTAGCCAATGATGTGTCCCCCTAAGTACTATTTTCTAATTAAGTTACATAACTTGGAAGAAATTAGAACCAGTCAAATCTTGAGGTTATTAAAGCGCTACAAAGCTGCAGATTGTAGCATTTGTATTTATGTCAGTGTGTTGAGATTATTAAAGCGCTACAAAACTGCAGACTGTAGCATTTGTATTTATGATGTCAGTGCGTCATGGGGCGTACCCAGTGCAGAGAGCTCCCGCTCTGTGCGGGGTCTGGGGAAGGGTGTCAGTGGCAAGCCTTACCCTCGCCTGTGCAATGCGAGGAGACCGTGACTCGAACCCGGGACCTTCCGGTCACAGGCGGTAAGACTCTACCGCTTGCACCAGGCCCGCCCTTCATGTCAGTGCGTCATGGGATGCTCTTTTTTTTATCTAGGCATAACTTTGTAACAGGAGACCGTGACTAGAAAGAGTACTAAGTACCAATCCTCCCAAGTTACAAAGTTATAAAAAGGGCAGACCCAGTGCCGGAGGCTCCCACATGAGTGGGGTTTATCCCTTCCCCAGACCCCACTCATGTGGGAGCCTCCGGCACTGGGTCTGCCCTTTTTATAACTTTGTAACTTGGGAGGATTGGTACTTAGTACTCTTTCTAAAGCACATAAGCATGGTTTTCTCCAAAAGGTTTGCTTTCATTCAACCTGGTTATGAGCAATATAAGAAAAATAATGTAAACCTAGTGCAGCAAAAGGATCTATAGAGAAACAAATGGACTCTGTAAAACAATAGGCTGTCTTGGGAAACAAAAAAAACAGTGCTATGTAAACCTACTGCAACAGCAGGAGCTCTTCCAAGTCCAGCAGTACAATGTATATATGTTACACCACCATTACAGTTGATAAGCTTGTGCAGTTTGCTAACCACAGCAGGAAGCCTCAATCGCAAATCAAAAGCATCAAAATCCCTGTTGTGATTAAACATAGGAACAGTTTAAATATGCAGAATAACGGCAATAGGGGAAAAAAGCGGGCACTTAGATCAATGCTAGGAAAACAAACTGGCAACTGGCATATAAGTGTCGTTCGATGGAAATACAGATCCTCTATTTCCTCAAGAGACTATACAGCTTATAAACTTAACTAATGGGCATTACCCCATGGTGAAAAGGATTTGCTTAATTGTATATAAACAAGGCCAGTGATTTATGCCACAAAGTTCTTGGCCCTAAACTTCCAAAAAGAAATAACGACTGTTTGGGTACCTAATTTCAGCACGGCAGTGCATGATATCTTTGAATTGAAGAGAATAATCTTGAATGGCACCGATGTCAACTCCAAAATATCTGAACAAGTTGGATGGTAAAGGAAGAAAGATATATTCACGGAATGGAAGCATCAGATGGCAGTGGAAACAACAAAAGACCATTTTATTAAAATACAAATAAACTTTTAGAAGATGTTTTGTGCTGCATTGACCAACATAGACGCATAAACGATTAGACTACTAGGGCTGAAGTTCATTTTTATAGATATTGATATCTAACATAGTCAGCATGAAAAGGGAGTAACCCAGGTAGTTTCTCAGTTCAAATCAGAGGTAGCATCTATTAATTCATAATAAAATTACAAAGACTGGGTGACTGTTTTGTTGTGTTTGTTGCTGAAATGAAGGGATTAACTTTACAACTGCTAAATAAGCTGTCTGGTTTAGCAAATTTGAGCCCTTAAAAGGGCGTATGAAATTGATGGTTTCAAATCAAAAGATTGGTAAAGGTAGCTGATTATGCGTTACAAAATATTAGTGGGGATACTCAAGATCTGAATCTTGCTGCAAGCAGAATACAGTTTTTACACCAATCTTCCGAAGCTTATCAACATCAAGTGGGCTCTGCACATGAATGCAGATAATCAGACAGAGGTAGGGACTATGGAGCGATATTTCTGTATAAAGAAGGATGTGACAAGCACCTGTAAGCAGGATCCTACAATCAAGTCTGGGCGTATGAAATTGTAGTTCATTCCAAGTTCATGTCTATATGTCAACGCTATAGTAACAAGGAAAAAAGGAACACATATCAGAGAAGTTAATAGACCAAACTTACTAAAAGAGTAATGCAATCACAGGGGTTAGATGGCAAGCACAATGTTGAAGCATGAAGTGGGAACACAATTGTTATTGCAACAAAACTACATGTGAAGCACTATCGCAGGATCAGGTTTTGGCAGACTGGACATGGTAAGTTAAACATTCAGGAACAACTGTTCATAATCGCCAAAATGTGTTCGAATCCAGGAAGCAGACGGAAAGGAAACTGTCAGACTGGAATGGAGAGTGAGTGTTTGTTACACATGTGGTCTGATCACACTGACAGCTCAACACTCTGATTGTGACACACGTAGGAGTCTAGGAAATATTTTATTTCACGGCTATAAATTCATCAAGTCAGCAATCAATTTGCCCAAAATGTGATAAGACAGTTAGCGTCTAACAAGGCCTAACACTACAAGCAGCACACGCAGAAGCAGACATTCTCTTTACCTGCCCCCATAGCCTGCGTCATGTTAGTGCTGTACACTTCAGACTTCTCGGTGCCCATCTCCACGGCGCTGCTCTCGGCACCGGAAGTGGACGCCCCTGGTGCCTGCAACTGGCAACCCACAACGTTGATTCAACAGCCGAGGGTCGTCAACGAGGTAACGAAACGACACTAGCACTGACAGGAAGAGTAACCGACGATTCAGCCATTGTAGCCTGCCAGCCTCTATCGAGATACCTTATCCTCAGTCTGAGGATAAGATTTCCGTTGTCGGAATGAAATCAGAAATGACGAGGTGGCGTTAAGGCTTACAGTTTTGACGGTGTTTGATCGGCGACTGCCGCCGCGAACCATCGCCTAACCGCCCAGAGACAACGAAATCAGATTGAGAAAAAACATAACAGAATGTCCACAGAAACGCACGGATGGATAGGTCCGAAGCCTCACCAGATTAAGTGGAGAGGGCCGCCTCATCGACCTGGATCCCACGATTGGAGGCTCCCTGGAGGAAAATCCATGAGCGGAGCGGGGCAGGCGAGCGCAGTAACCGGAGGACGAACAGAAGCGAATCGAGGAGGGAGGGAGGGAGACGGGGTGGGGAGGGGGCGCTTACTTGAGCAGGTTCTGGAGGCAGTTCATGGCTTCCCCCGGCCGGGCTGGTGCGCGCGGGACGGCGAGGCGGAGGCAACGCGGGTGCCGTCCCGTCCCGTCCCGTAGAAATATCTCGCGAGACGGGGCCGGGCCGAGCTCGCAGTGGCAGCAGCGGTGGACGACGGAGAGGGGAGGGACGACGGGGACGGGCGGGCGGGGCAGGAGAGGAGTGGGGGCGTTGCGTGGACCCGGTCTATTAAGCCCATGCCGTGTGGCCCCTCGTGGTCGTGGGCCACGCCGCGTTCCGCGCTGCGGGTGCGGGGGCGGGGAGGGGGCAACGGTCTATGCACCGCGCCCACGCGAGGCTCTGACCCCGTGACGTGGGCCACGGTGGTTTTGGCTTTGGCTAATAAATCGAGTGGGCCCACCCTGGTTTATAGCCTTTTGACCCGTTCTTCGGCTCCTCTTCCCGCAGCGTCAAATGACGGCGACGGGTCACGTACGCGGTACGCTCGGCTCCCCGGCGCGCGTCGCATCGGACCGTCCGTGAAGCCGCACGTGTCATCAGGAGATCGACCGTCCGTCTCTTCTTGTGCAGCGTGGATCACGTCTTCCCGTGCGTAAGAGCCATTCTCGTTTTCTATTTTTTGCACAAAAAAATCAAAATAGAAGATGACTATATTTGTATAACTATTTAGACAAGTTGTTGAGGGTAATTTTTTATCAAAATCTCTATTCCTATCATTTAGTAATGATATAGAGAGTTTCTTAGGCCTACTTTGGAAGCAGTTTTCTCCGCGGGGGTCCCATCGTTTTCCCGGGGCTGGAAACCCACGTGGTAATTTTCCACATGTCGCGGCTTGAGTCCATTTGGAAGCTCTCCGCACGGGTGTTTCGGCCCTGCGGGAGCCGAGTTTTGACGGGAGAAACCTGCCTGGCCTCTAGACACGGGGCGTCGTTCCCTTCGCTTTCCCTCCCGCGACCCTCCGCCTTGACTCGACTCTCCGTCGTCGCCTCGGCTCCTCCGGCCTCGACTTCTCCTCCGTCGCCATCACCTTGCGGCACCTAGCATCTACATCTCCACAGGTGAGCTCGCTTCCACTTGCATCTCCCTGCACCGCATCTAGGGTTCCTGATCCTATCCTCACACTGTTTCCTGTGGATCTTGGGACTATGGATGGCCACATCTTCCTCCCCACTCCGACCTATGCATCCGCTCATGAATCGCGATCGCTCGCATAGCTCTTCATCCGCCGCCCGTCGACCCGACCACGACGGCTCCACCACTACTCCGTGACTGACCGGCCTCGTCGTAAGATCTGGTGAGCCATTATGTCGTCCGCGAGCAACACCAACGTCGCCAGCAATACGACACAACCTCTGCCTCTACAAGTTAGTCTTCTATCCGCATCTCACACCCCTTCTTGTAGATCTGGCCAAAACAGCTACTATGAAGATCCACCGTGCTGTACCAAGGTTATTTCAGATCCAATTGCTTCATGTAGCTTAAAGAACTCAACTGCTGAACTACTTTACTATTCATTAGCAGAGTGATTCTATGGTTTCTTGTTTGTGATTCTATGGTTTCTTGTTTGTGATGTGAAAATAGATGTGAAAATAGAACTCAATTGCTTCATGTAGCTTAAAGATCCAACTGGTGAGCTGGTTTCTGTGTTCAGAACACCATTGCAATAGAATAGGATGGCATGTCATGATGGATTTTTTTCTAGCATTGCACAACAACTATATGCATGCTTATAACGGTCCAGACATACACTGGTTGGGATGTTTTGTAGTCTTGCTATTTTCTAGCATGCAGACTAGTATAGTAACCGATCACTGCAGTAGCAATTTTCTGCATGGTGACTGATGCATTTCTTTTATCCCATTACAGTAGAGAAAATAAAATACAGTTTATTTAGGAGCTGAGCACCTAGTTTTTCAAGTTTATGGGGGCTTAGTTGTGGTAATCATGCAAGTTTAGAGGAGCAAACCTAGGAGTCACAACTAACTGGGGACATCCCAACCCAAACAATCTCTCAGGAAAGTCCAGGGAACACAGCTATGGGGCATCGGAATAGGATATGGTCAGAAGTTTCCAATTTGCCGCACATGAAACATTCTTCGGGCCCTGACCACTTTTTCTTCTTTAGTTGAACTCCACATTGTATACGGTCATGTACTGCCATCCACAGAAAGATCTTCACCTTCAAAGGAATATTGCATTGCCATACTGTCATCATACAACGGTCCACAGCGCCTCCATATGTTATTAATCTATACAACGGTCTAGAAGTATATTTCTTGGTTCTTTCCAGGCACCAGAAAACCTCATCTTTGCCTTCATATAGTTGAATATCATTCAAGAGATCTAGAAGGGAACCCATTCCTCAACCAAGATGTCATTCAGCTGTCACCTAAACTCTATATGCCACTGACCATTCACACAAGCCTTGGCCACCTCTAAATTTGGATGTGACGCAATTCTGAAAAGATTAGGAAAAGGTCTGGTCAAGAACTCATTGTCAGTTTCCTGGATCTGCTGGCTAGGTGGGCCATAAATCTGCATCTAGATGCATATCTGCCACCTCAACACTTCCAAACAACATTTTATAATAATCTATGATGTGGGTTCTCAGACACTGGGGATCCACTGTTTCCTGCCCATCCACTTCCAGCATAGTAATCTGCATCTTCCTTCTTCTGCCATTAGCACATTTGTGAAAGTAACTGAAGCTAGAGTCCCCTGCCAGAATCCATTTCTCACCTCCCCTTCTTTGCCACTGTATCTCCTCGTCAGCCAAAATTTGTTGTAATGATTTCTCTAATTCATACCTCTCAATCCATTCTATTCGTGCCAAAGTTCTTGAGTTACTCTATTCATCTAATGTAGTTATTCTCTTCATAATATCTTTCTTGAGTTTCTTTTGATAACTGTCATAGTTCTGCCCCCAACCCTTGATAGCTCTTCTAAGTTTGCTTGAGGTAGGTTGCTATAATGTCGTTCTGTCCAGCAAAATGATCTAACCATCAGATTTCATTTTATAACACAATTGGTATAATAGATATGTGTCCCTATCTAGATATGATAAACTTATCAATTACATATCTATATATTTTTCTATTCACATCACATATAGTTTTGTTCTTTGCATGGCATCTCTGTGATTCTTCATTATGCATTTAGTTGAAACCTTGGCTTAAACTATAGTAGCTCTTCTTGCAGCCATATCTTATGACACAATGAATCTAAGTTCTGACTTTGATATTTTAATCTTACTGGTTGCTATAATTTTATCCCTAAGTTAAATTGAAAATCTTGTGCTTACTATATCTCAACTCATGCAAAACCTCTTGCAAAATCACCACACCTTCTAAGATGTTCCTTCCTAGTATAAATGCTGTTTGGAAAGGACTAATCACTTTGTCAATTACAACAGTCAACCTTAGGGTCAGAGTCTTCGACCAATGAGGGCATGATGCTTTTAGCAGGAGTGATTTTCTGCTGCATCTTGGGATAGGGTGACACTGGTGTCAGGTTAGTTCCCCCCACTGTTGTTTTTTCCTAATTTGGCTGTCGTTTTTGTTGTCAGTCATGTTCTAAAAAAATTGAATGCATGCATGCCTGGATGAGTAGGTGCTGCCTGGATGATTAGGTGTTGCTGGATGATTAGATGTTTTCTCCGCTTTTTTAGACTTTTAATACTTCTTGATGCTACTATGTGAGTTGTTGGTGATTTTGTATAGAGAACTTTGTGGTATGGATGAGATGATGCATGTAGCCTTGTGATTAGTTATCCAAAGGTACAGTAATTAGCTAGCTGCTGGGCAAAGTTAGTTAGGGTCCATGTAGACTTGAGATGCTGCATGTAGCCTTGTAAATGTTTTTCGCCCACTAGTTAATCATGGAGCTGCTGAAGGGACTAGCTTCTGGTTATAGGTTTCAGACTTGAGCAGCTCGTCACTCAGCTGGGGCAGTGATAGTTGAAGTTTATTTTCTGTGATGTGCTTGAGTTTATTACATATGACACTTGTGACTTGCTGTGCTTGAGTATTGGCCTTGTGCCTTTTATTTTATATATATGTAATAATATAATTTTATATATGTAACACTAGATGGCTTTTTGGGAAGAGCTTGCTAGAAATTTTTTGTTGGAAGAGGAAGAAGAAGATGAGGAGCTATTCTTTATCCTTCTCCCTGCTGTAATGCCCTTTCTCGACAAAGAGAAAACACCTGAGCATACCTCTTCTCTTCCTGGTGCTAAAAAGGTTAAAGAGATTCTCGAAGGACACGAGAATTGGTGCAAGGAAGAATTTAGGATGGAGGCTGAAATATTTAGAGCTATAACAAACTTTCTCAGGGCCGAGAACTTGCTGCGTGACACACGTGGTATGAAGATTGAGGAGCAACTTGGTCTTTTTATGTTCATGCTCTCTCATAATGCAAGCACAGAGAGGCTAAAGAAGGAGTTTCAACATAGTGGTGAGACAGTGCATAGGAAAATATATGATGTCTTCAATATCATTCCAACATTAACCCAAAAATTCATTAGACTTCTGAATCCAAGCCACACACACATGAAGATTACATGTGACCCTAGATTTATGCCATTTTTTCAGGTCGGTTAATACATACAGTACACTTTCCTTAATACCATTCCTAAATACAATCCAAATTTTTAGTAAATTTTCTTACCTACAGAACTGCATCGGCGCTATCGATGGTACGCATGTCCCAATCACAATTAGGACAAGACAAGGCCAGTCCCTATAAAAATAGGAAGGGGACACTATCGCAGAATGTTATGTTTGTCTGTGACTTCGACTTGAAGTTCACTTTCATCTCATCTGGTTGGGAAGGATCCGCATCTGATGCAGGAGTGTTGCGGTCTGCTCTTGGCAAGGGATTTACTGTGCCAGCAGGCAAATTCTATCTTGTAGACGGTGGATATGCAAACACACCATCATTCCTTGCTCCCTATCGAGGAGTTAAGTATCATCTCAGTGAGTTCAGGAGACGTGGCTAGAGGGGAAATACATATGCCAACTACAAGGAATTGTTCGATCATCGGCATGCGATTCTTCAAAATCACATTGAGAGGGCCTTTGGGGTTCTCAAAAAGCAGTTTCCAATTCTGAAAGTGGGGACACATTACCCAATTGAATCTCAAGTTATGATTCCAGCAGCTGCTGCTGTGTTTCACAACATCATTAGAGGGTTGAATGGGAGTGAAGAGTGGCTAGACATCCTACATGATAATATCAACCCATAAAATTATGTCGACATGCCAGAGGGAGACACTAACTACCCAAGTGAGATGGAATCAAACCATGGAAATACCCTACGAGACTAGATAGCCCATCAGATGTGGGTTGCCTACAATGTGTAGGATAGTAGTGTTTGGAATGTAATTTATGAGTTATGAGTTATGTATTTCTATAATACATTATGTGATGCAACATTCTGTAATAAATTCTCCAATACATTATACAATATGTTATGAGTTATGCATTTTCTGTGTGATGCAACATTCTGTAATAAATTCTCCAATACATTCTATAATATTTTATGAGCTATGTATTTCTATAATTATTTCTTGCAGCAATGTCGAAGGCAAGGGCTACATGGAACTCTAGATATGAGAAAGGGCTTGTTGACATTATGAGGGACCATGTGAACATCCCCTTGTTCAGGGGTCAGAATGGATGGAGTGGAGAGGGTTGGAGAAGTATCTCAGAGAAGTTTACCCAAATGTATCCTTTAGCATGCTTCACAAAGCAGCAGCTACAAGAGAAGGAAAAGGAGCTAAAGGGCAGCTGGAAGGTGATACATGTAGCGTTAAAGGATAGTGGTGTTGGTTGGAATGACTCATTGGCCATGGTCGTTGCGGAACCAGAAAAATGGAAGAAACTGATCAATGTAAGATTTTTTCACTGAACCAAAAAATTGTTGCCATATTTTGGTTGCAAGTACTAACTATGTTGTTGTCTTGGTATTAAATAGGATAATGGAAAAATGGCTAGGTTCCAGAAGAAGCCGTTTCCTTTATATGAAGACTGTACGTCATTGTATGTTGGTATGTTATTTGAAACTTCTCTCTAAGGTTATGTAGCCTTATTGTTCTACTTGAGAGTAAAGCACCATCTAACTTGATAGTATGACTGTGCACTGCTTTTAGTTTAAGTTATAGTATGCCTGCACTTGAACAGGAAGAGTTAGTTTTTATTAGTCACTCTCACAGCCTCACTCGCCCACTCTCTAAACACAGCGAGCGATCTCTCTCTGCTTTTTTTCGCCTTTGCTTTGCTTTCCTATATGCTGCAAAGGCGCACCGTTAAAAAAAGGAAGAAAGAAATAAGGAGATCTATAGTTCACATCAACTGAGCACTATAGTGTTAGATCAGCATTTGCATAACCAGTATATCTATAGCGTCTCTTGGTTGGCCGCTCTATAGTTCCCTCACCATCATTGTCAGTCCCTCCAGTTGAAGGCAGTGCTAGCCTCTGCTCTTGATTCTTTATCTTAGGATAAGAGCCCAAGGTGATGTGCCTCTTGCGATGACTAGTCCCAGCAATCTTCCAGAGCTGTAAGCAAAGGTTTGCTTGCAGAGCTTGTAGCAAGCCCTTGTGGCCCTACCCACGATGGCTTCAATAGTGAAGTGCTCCTATACCAAGGACTTATTTCTCCTTCGTCTAGTTCCAGTAGTAGGAGGGGTTGTTACCTCAGAAACAACCAACTCATTTCCTTGAACCAAATCATCACCTTGGGAATGGTAAAATCAGAACATTGTCGAAGTGCAAAAATGGCAGGGGTTCGATTCTTGAGCATAACAGAACCGACAAATACATCATAATTTCACGATAGAAAGTCCTAGTAATCAAAGGAACTAGAGCACAACTCCAAAAATAAGTTGTATTAACAACTACACACTAAGTTCCTTCCTCAGCAGCTCAGATTCTTGCACAGGCTCATACAAATCAACAAATCCTATACTTTATTTTTCTTGTTTAGACAAGATTTAAACCATAGGAAGTGTTCCTATTTTTCGCCCACCCATCAGTTTCTAGTAAAAGTAGTAACTCTTCCTATTTTTTGCATAGAAAGTGTTGCTACAGGAGATCTAAACTTTACATCAACTGAGCACTTGCAGCCTGCTCCTCATGTTCCTATTGTTGCTCCAACTGCTCCGGCTGCTTTGGCTGCTCTAGCTGCTCCAGTTGCTCCTATTGCAGTGTCTGATAGCATAAGTCTAGGTGCTACTTTTGATGGGCTAGACGTCTCAAGTGCACAGTAATGAAGCTCAGTCTGCACCTTCCAATCAAGATTCTGTGCAAGGAACGAGTGGTGGGAGAAAGCATAAGCAAAGTCACATTGGTGCTGCTATTGATGGTTTTGTGCAGTTTAAGAAGATGCAAATAAGTAAAACAATGGAAGCACTCAATGAAAAGAAGAAACAAGACGAAGCATTTTCAGTTGACAAGTGTCTCGATGAAGTTGATACAATGGAACTTACTGATGTGGAGAAGGAGTATGCTATGAATATCTTCAATTCTGAGATAGATAGGGAGGTATTCATGAAAATAAAAAACAAAAATATTCGCTTGATTTGGCTCAAACAGCAGATTAGATAATAATGCTTAGCTGCCACTGGATTAGTTTACTTTGGTATGTCTTAGCTATTAATGTTTTTCCTTGTGCTTACTTGCAGTGCTATCTATAGAGGCAATGTTTGAATTGAGAAGAAAAATGCAGCTGCAGTCATTATATGCAGGTATTTAAATCGTTGTGAGCACAGTATATTGCACTGGTTAGGTCAAATTTTTTTATTAGTGTGAGCCTAGAATTTGTCATTTGTCCTTGCTTATGTTCTCTACAGAACTTGGATTGCTGTTGTCAGGTTAGCTATGTGTTGCTAAATTGAGATTCTATTTTCATGCTATGAAAGCATAGCTCAGTCCTTGTCAGGTTGTCATGATGATAGCTTTCCTGAGACCTTTCCTATAGGGAGGGTTGAGCACATATTAGTAGATTGGCCAGTGTCTGAGCTGTGTTTTCTGATCTTATTTGCAAGTAGCCTCTTTTGTTTATAAAAATAATGCTATAAATATAAGATGCCCAAACCACTTCTTCCCTTGGGCTTGCAGATCACTGGCCAGCAGCCGTTTGATTAGGCAACGACCACCGCTAACCTTATCAGGCTCCTCTCCTTTCAAGAGGATTGCATGTCTGATCCCCTATCTTGAGGGATCTTAAAAATTCACAAGGCATGACTCATATTACACTTTTCGGATGTCGTGTACATAAAATTTGTTCATAGGGATAAATAACCTTGAGCCATATGAAACTGATGACTACACAATTGTACAACAGCTTGCACTTGCCAATGCTGCATGCCATCAGTACTCTTTGTTGCTGGTATTAGAAATGGTTTTGGTGTGGTTATCTTTCTGCACTTTGTACAAAAAAAATTCTTAGCCTGAACTGACAGCTAGCTATAAACATGGTGATAACATGCTTCTTTTACCTATATGCTCTGTATTTTGACCTTATACTGTAGGGCCTCACAAGAGTTCATTTTTTGTGTGTGTTAATTGTAGAGAGTTTGGTGGAGGCAATGCATGATTTGAGACAAGAGAAGTGTGGTCAATTTTGGTAGTGCATGTTGGACATTTCAGGCTTCTATGTATTGGATTAGTTTGGTAGTGGGTTGAATTTGGCACTTGAATTAAATTTTCTATCTATTGGACTGTCAAATAATTTTGGTCTTGTGATTTTTCATGCATTATGATCATGAAAATGATGTGGTTGGTATTGATCTTTGGTGATTTCATTATATTATTTAAGAAATTCAGATTTTTCTTGATTTTTCAAGACACTGTTTTCAATTTTGTTGTCATACTTTGGCAGAAGAACTAGTACTTTGGTAGAAGTGTTGCTGTACTTTGGCTGCAAGACAGCAGGTTCGTGTTTTCTCTGCGATAGACATCCTGTTGCCGAAGTTGTGTATTATCAGTTCAGTTCGGTTTAGTAGGCCTGTTGCCAACCAGCACGTCGGCATGTGGACGTTCAGTTCGGCACCAACATGTCGACACGTCGGCAGGATGGTTCAGTTGTCTAGTACTCCTATGATAATGCTATTCTTGTTTCCCCTGTGCCATCAACCTGTTGCCAAAGGAAGACGTGGAAAGTTCCCCCACTGTGGTTACCAGCCCTGGGAAGAGGTGGGAAGAAGAAGTCCCAAAAAAATCCACGTCAGGGGTAATCATCCCTGGGCTAATTGGCCCCTGCTGCCAAAGTAAGCCTTAAAGTTGCTAATCTATTACAACACTTCTCTCTTATATTCTAAATTGACTTTAAGATACTCTCCTAAAACAATTTATAGGGAATGTAATATAAGAGATCTGATGCTCTAACCTCCTTTTTATCACGTGACGTTTTAAGTTTTGCTTGTCCTTTCTTCTAGAGGAGAATTGAATAGTACGTATGTGGTTCTGAGCAGCCCATAAAATTAAATTGGTTACCGATGTGGAGAAGGAACCTATAGATGCATTATATAATCGGTATATAAAGACATGTTGTCGGTGCAGAAAGTGACTAACTAGTAAATATTTGTAGTTTTGCTGTACTGTCGTGATCGGAGGTAGCCTAGCACTTAATGACACATGATTTATACTGGTTTAGGCAACGTGCCCTACGTCCAGTCGGGGTCGGTCGGTGACTTTATTCCTAAGCCCAGGTGCTCGAAGTCTGTAGTGGGGGTACAAATGAGAAGGAGAAAGAAGGGGGTGTACAAGAGGTTCGGTTGACTCCAACTGGAAGGGTCACGGTCGGAACAGGGTGGTCCTGCGGTTGGGAGTGTTGATGTCTATCTAGTAAGTCTGAGTTTGAAGAAGTCGATCCCCCTTGGTTGAAGGGAGCGCATCCCCTTTTATAGATGAAGGGGATGGCTTTTACAGGTGAGAGGGATAGAGTACAGATATTTCTAAGCCTTCCTGCCTATGGTGACGAAAACTAGATAATGGTTGAAGCCTCCCAATACTATCGATGTCGCTGTAGGATGTCAGATGTGCACGGGGGATCGAGATATCTTCTTCAGGAAGGATGGACGCCGATACATATAAATACTTCTGGATGCCTGGTGGCATGTGAGGAGCCACGCTATGTTCACTCGGTATGGCAGATCCTGGAGCCCATACTGCGATCGATGTCCAGAGACATGTGGGGGGGCTTACCGTATGGGAGTTTCTAGCGGCCCCTACAATACTTTATGTCAGGGTGGTTGTAGAGTACTATTTCGCACAGGGTATGGTCCCTGGTACAATGGTTTTGACCTGTGAGCTATGTATTGCCTTTCTCCGCACGTCTTCTGGTTCCTTCCGAATGGGGAGCCCCTAGTCGGATGGCTCCAGTCGGCCCTTAGCGCGCCGGTCGAAGAAGAGCGGTGAGCAGGCTTCCCGCGAGCCCCGGTCATGGGGTTGGAGTCGTGGGGTCAGGAGTAGGAAGCAGTGTTTTGGGCCAAGCCTTTCGATTGGAGAGACTGCTTGGAGACGGCTGGTGCCTAAAGCGAGTGCTTCGGTCGAAGAGGTGGGCCGAAGAAGCTAACGAGTGGGCGCCTGTTCTTATGGGTAGACCTTCCGGTCGACGATCGGACTGCCCTTCTGGCCTACTGTGTTTTAGTTTTTTGGGCCGTCCCATGAAATATATGTTGTTTTCCTAGGGCCGAGTCCGGACGTGGAAGCCGGTCCTCGAGGGACCCCGGGTTTACGAACCCGACACATGTGTTAAACTCAAATCAGTGTACGTGTAAAACATGCTCCAATTGATGGTTCTGTTTGGTTAGCAAGAAAAAAATTGAAATAGAAATGACCCCGATTGATGTTTGTTCATATACTTGAAAAATACGAAATCCATAGGTAACGTCTTCGTCGACAGCGAGGCACCTATGACGACTTCGTGAATTTCAAGATTTGCTGGCTCGTTGCTTTGGAGATGCTCATAGGGGTAGGGTTGCGTACGTGTATTCATAGAGGTGAATGTGCGCGCATATTATGAGCGTCTACGTTGTACTATGTAATTCTAAAAAAATACTAAATCCAAATAGCACCTTTTTTGCAAAAAGGGGAGAGTTATATTTTTCACCCAATAAACATGCTACGTTCTTTTGCAATCAAGGACTCCATTTACTGGGACCTTGCGCACTGCCACACTGCTAAATATGACGTATGTTCGCTAAGTGAGTAAGCTCATGTACGATTTCATTACGCTCTCTCCTCATAGACTGAAATCTCACATCTAGAAGTGATCTAGACATATGTTTCATAAAACTTACAATAAGAGGAAGAAAAATCTAGAGACAGAAAGCTCCATACGGAGAAGGAGAACTAAGTGACTAATTAAAATAGCATGCCCACGCATTGCTACTCTAGAAAAAGTCTAGGATGACAAGTGGATTGTAGTTTCCACCTAACGTTTAGAGAGATTTGTATAGATGGGCGGAGACAAGGGGGGCGAGCAAGGGCGGAGACCCCCCTACGAATGTGAAATGTCCACCATTTTTTTGAAATTCAATATTTTTTTGAAATTTTAAAACTGCTAGCCCCCCGCCTCCCTAATATAACATGCAAAAGATTAACTTCCTGGCTTCGCCTGTTTGCATACCGTACTTGAATTGAAATATATACGCTACTATGACACTACCCAATCTAGGGGTCAACGAGGTTGTCAAAGGACGTGCTCCTTGCAAATGAGACATGAGTAACTAAGAGCGTCTCCAAGAGTCGTTCTAAAAATTGCTCTCTAAATTATTATTTAGAGAGTCTTTTGAGTAAAAATTGCTCTATGTTTTTGTACCCTTCAACAACTTTTTTTATATTTTGTGCACATTCAAGAGTGTCATTCTTGCTCTCCATCTTTGACTTGCGAGAAATCCGAAATAGGTGATGTCCATATTTGAAAATCCCATTAAAGAGGTTCTCGGAGTGTGTTTTTTATCAAAATTCTTTTTCTTGTAAATTAAAAATGATATAAAGAGTTAGTTGAGTTGCTCTAAGTAGTATTGTTTTTCAAAAAATGTTGTTATATTTATAGGCGTCTAAGTTTTGAGACTAGTCTTTGACAACTAACTAGAAAATTAAAAGAAAAATTCATAAGTTATATACTGATACATAGCAGAATGAACGAGCCAAAAAAATCAAAACTGACTTATAATTTAGAAGAGTGGTATTTTATACTAAGAAAAATCAACCACCTAATAAGATATATTTGAAAGTACATTGTTTATTCTGTTCCCATCTCGGAATAAGAAAGAGATGAGCAGAAGTAATAATAGTAGTTGTAGGGTTCATAAACACGGGGTCCCTCGCATACCGGCTTTCACGCCAAGGCCCGGCCCAAGCAGACGACACGCAACTCATAGGCCGGCCTAAGAGTCTAAAGCAACAAGCCAGAATGGCAGTCCAAGTCACCTGACCGAAAGGTCTGGCCGAGGAAGAACAGCACCCGCTTGTCGACTCTGGCCCACCTCTCTGACCAGGAGCACTCACTTCGGACTCTAGCCGCCTCCAGACAGCCTCTTCAATAGGAGGGCCTAGCCCAAGCACTACTTCCGACTCCGACTCTACGTCTTCGACCGGGGTTCATAGAAGCCCTACTCACCGCTCTTGTCCGACTAGTGCAACCAGAGCCCGCTGGGATCAACCGGCCGAGGATGCCTACTCGGTAGGGACCAGGAGACGTGCGGAGAAAAGCAAGGCAAGGCGCACAAGTCAAACCACAGTACTAGGGACTGTACCCTGCATGAAATAGTACTCTACAACCGCTCTGACACAAACAGTGTTTTAGGTGCCTATATTCCCTCTACAGTATTGTGGGCGACATTAAACTCCCATACAGTAAGGTCCCCCCACATGCCTCTGGGCATCGACAATGTTGTGGGCGTCGGGATTTACTATACCGAGTGCACATGGTGAAACTCCTCACATGCCTCTAGGCATCAACAGTATATGCAGGTACCGACATCTGCCATACCCAAACAAGGACGATGGGACCTCCCATGTGCATCTGACATCCAATAGTGTTGTGGGCGCCTACCATCATCATGTACCTGTCGGTGTAGGCAACAAGGCTTAGAAGCATTCGTACTCTCTCCCTCTCACTTGTAAGGCCATCCCCTTTATCTATAAAAGGGGATGCACTCTCTCCCAATAGACCTAGTTGATTCAAGCTCAGCCCCTTTAGATTCATTAGATCGACCAAGTTCACTTGCTCACAACCACAAAACTGCCAGGTTCGGACCTCAAGCACACGCTTGAACACTTAGCTCGTAGCGGAGCTTCCTATCGGTCTCGGCCCTTCTAACCAGAGTCCGACCGGACCTCTCGTATACCCCATCTTTCTCTCTCTCGTTTGTAACCCCACTGCTGACTTCGAAGCACATGGGCTCAGGAATAAAGTCACCGACCGACTCAAACAACATGTAGGGCATGTTGCTTGAACCAGTATAACCCTATGTCATTGAGTGCTAGGCCACCTCCGATCACAAACGTATGGCAAAACTACAAATATTTACATGTTAGTCACTTTCTGCACTGATGGTTGGCACCGTCCGTGGGGAAGACGTTGTATGTTCAACACTTTTTTATCATCAGATGGCCCACTTTTCTACCACCCTCGCCAGTGGCAGGGCTCAAGCGATACGATTCGCTTCGGCTTGCTCAAACTTCCCGCTCCCCCACCTAGTTAGGATGCGGGTTCCACCCATCTTTGAGCCATCCCTGGCCTTCCTCTTTGAAAGCCTGGACTTTGTCGCCGACTGGCTCGACGTACTACACCTCCGCGAGGAGGCTCACGTCCCGGCACCCTCAGAAGGGCACCCTTCAGTCGACTCCAGGACGCACGACTTTGACGACATGGCATCTATGCTTCATTCCGAGCAAACTCTCTGCTCAAACCCCGCTGTGAGTAATGTACATATTGTTATTTACTTACTATTCTCTATCTTTCGCCGAATTACCCTAGAGGAATCCCGTTGTCCCCGACAGCGACCGCCATACGACCTGGTTCCCCTATGGCCTCACATCTTCCATGGACGCATACACCCAGGGGCTCCGAAGGATGCCAGCGCCACCCCCTCATGCATCCGAATTCATGGGAATGGCGAGCTACGCTCTCACCTGTTTCCTCGACCTCATGGATGACGATGGCGAGAGTGATGGCTCCAGCATCAGCGATATGGCGCCTAGCCACCATCTGTCTCAGGAGTACGCCATGGCGGATGCTCTAGGACACCCACCAGTGGAAGCAGAGTCCTCACAGACTCACACCTCACCGGACTCTCATGTGGAGACCCTCGAGCTCACACAAGAGCACGGCGAGGCACTACGACAATGGTGGCTGCATTAGCCACCGACTGCGCCAACGCGCTTGGCGCACCACACTACGCCCCATGCGCATAGACCGACAAGCGACGCCTGAGGTCACGCCCATCGAGTCTAGCGCAACACCATGGATAGGGGGACCGATCCCCCACAGTTCGCTCGGGCAAGTCAGAACATCGCCTCCATAGCAATGCTTCTACGTGGCCTGTCCGAGCCAAACGACCTCATGAACGGGCGATACACCGGAACCTCCAAGCACTAGTGGAGACCACCACCGTACAACAAGTGGAGAGCTCTGTATAGTGACGCCAACACACGACCTCACTCCCTACTAGGGGAATGGGAACACAACAGATGGGTCGCTCCACCTCGATCACCACGACGACCATCGAGCACGGCACAAGAGGCCACATTAGCACCTTGTCTTGACTTGACGACCGCTCCATATCGACCGCCTGTCTATGCATGGCTCAGGCCGAACCGAGACACATGCAGCAGCGACCAAAGTCCTAGCCCTGATGGCCTAGGACCATGGACCTATGTCCAAAACCTCCAGCAAGTGCCACTCCCACCGTGCTCCAATGGAGGCCAGGGCAAAGGTAAGGTCAAGCATTAGGATTAGGACAAGGGTCCCTCCACGCAGAAGGGGAAAAAGAACAGAAAGGATCACCGCCGACCGACCAAATCCGTGTTGGACGCCACGGCTGATCACATGGGCATGCAGCCCCAGCAGGATCCTCCGAGCCACTTCCACGAGCTCATAGAGAGCCAATGCACCAACCACGACTATCCCATCAAACACCTCTACAAGGACTGCCAGCTCCTCTAGCGCCTTCTACGGTAGGCTGGCAGGCCAAAGGAAGAAAAAGGCAAAGAAGTAGCGACCGAGAAGGGGGGCGTAGCGGGCAAGGATCTGGATGACTGAAGGTTAAAGTGATCCAATCGAACGCCTACCGACTGAAGGACAATAACGACGACATTCTCTTCGAACACTTGGAATAGCTATGTCATTTTTCTTCCCCTAAGTTTCAGTCTTACCATTATTTACTTAGCGTATGCTCCTATAAAAGCACCCCGACCCGAATACTTTTTGGCCCGGGGCGCTCGGGGGCTCCACTAGGGTATAGTACTACCTCTCTGTTTTGTTTACTATCATATGGTAAAATTCCTTCCTACCCGACCAAAAGGGTAGTTCGTTTCTTTAATTTGCCTTACGTAGCTTTGCTTTAAAACATTTCGACCGATCGCACCTTGCCTTTCCCTACGGTTACGAGTAGCCGAGCCTCGCGGGCCACGCCTCGGGCTCCCAAGGTTGCAGCCTACGGGACAAGTGGGCAAGTACGAGAAAAAAAGAATAAAAAACAAAATTATGCTAAGGAAAAAACTAAGGAACAAAAGGGGAACTAGCTTCCCCGAACGGAGTGACTCCATCATAGAAAACGAAACCAACCGTAGTCATTAAGCACATAGGAATGTTTACACGGGGGCTCCCCCACGCACTTAAACTTTTTACGTTCACTAAACTACTTATATTTTACAAGCTATTGGACCGTCTCGGCGGCATCTGCTATCGGTGCGACCGACGAAGGCGCGGGCTGCTCACTTCCCGGCGGCACGATATTCGACTCGATTGAAACTGGGGCGACGTCCACCTCTGACCCAGGCTCCATGCCATCCATAGGCTGGGCAACGTCCTCCCTACACACGCTTCTAGCCATGTCTTCATGGTGGACATCCATCACCCACTAGGCAGAGACTTGCTCTGCCATCGACCTTGCGTGCGTCTACAAGCCCTCCCCGATCGATTGTATGTCCTCCGTGCTTAAGCCTTTAGCATACCCACTGCAGATAGTGGCGAAGTCTAGGTTTGGGTGCTACGTTGCCACTGACATCAGCACCCCCGATGCTCCGTAGAATAGCCTGCTCATGATAAGGTCCCAAACTGCATCCGAGACCTCCGCCAGCTGGATGACAGGCGCGCTAGTACTTGGCACCGACCCAAAGATCTCCAAGACGACCAGCTAGGTAATGTTGTGGATCTGGTCAAGTTCCCCCTCAAGCGCATGTCGCTCTTCATGGGACTTGGCTAGCTCCTCTACATTTTAGCTGAAAGTCGCCTTGATTGTCTCTAGGTTCTGCTCTAGCAACCTCACCTTTTCGCCCAGCTCTGAAAGAAGGGCAACAAGCTCAGAAACACGCTAAAGGAAGAAACCAACACAATGAAAAACAAAAAAGGTACGTACCAATGTGGAAGTTCTCAAGGGTGGAGAGATCCTCTGCCTGCCAGGCCACCTACGTGCACAGTCAGGCATTCGCCTCCTCCGTCCCCATCACCCGCCCCTGAAGTGCGAGCTCCTCCTAGTTCGCCTCTGACCGGGCCTTTTGCTCCAACTCTAGGGCCTTCCACGCCAACTCCAGGGCGCTCCGCTCTGACTTAAGGGCCACAAAGGACTCTTGGAGCACCGCCTCAGTGTTCGCCAGGGATGTCCACAACCTAGCCTCGGTCTCCGCCTGGCGGGCCTTCACCGCCTCGAGCCCTTGCTCGGCGATAGTCGCCCGCTCTGCTGCACACTGCCCCTCCATCCACGCTGCGGTCACCTTGGCCACCCAGTCCTAGGACTCATGGCAAGCGAACTCTAGCTGACGCTCAAGCTCAGCCATCCGGGCGTGCTCCATTCGGGGAAAGCGGGACTTGCGGGACGACATCCCCTTCAGACTCTATGAAAAACAAGCATGCTAAGGCAACCAACAAAAGATTCATAGGTCAAGGACAAGTACGTGAAACTCACCTCCATGGCAAGCTATAGGTCGACCTTGACTAACTACTGAGCGGACTTAACCCGCTCTTGGGCATCTCCGAGCTTCACGGACAGGTTGGCAAGTTCGGACACCGCGACGTGCCCTTGCTCCCTAAGGATGTCCTAGAGCTAACACTCCTAGGAATCCCAAAGGATGAACCGCACCTTCGCTGGGTCCTCAGGGTAGGGCCACTCCAGGTCACCCTCCGATAGCCTGTCGAAGGGCCCAACCTCTGACTGGACCACCACCAACTCCCATGACAACACCGGCAGCTCCACCATGTCATCTGCCTCTTCATTGGATGGGATGTCCACCACCTCGAATGCATGGACCGCCGTCAGGCGTTCTGACTCTGTCCTGACCGCATTTTCCCCCAGTGCCTTCGGCTTCGACCATGAGGGTGAACTGTGCAACCCTCCACCTAGCGAGGTAGGGAGCTCGGTCTCCCTCTCCCCTTCCACCATAGCTGGTGGAGGAGGGGCCACGAGGGTTACTTCTGACGCAACCCCCGCTGTCAGCACCTAGGATCGTAACCAATGTCGTCGCCGCCACTGCCACCGTACCAGCAGCCGACCCAGGGGGCACCACCCTCAGAAAAGAAGGGTTCACCACTACCACCCTGTTCTCCCCGTCGCTCGCCATGACACGCTGCAGGGTGGGCCTCCAAGTCTCTTGCACTGAGAGTTGGGGCGATGCTCAACCCCGACATCTCCTAGCCACTGACAAAGAGTGCGGGTAAGTCACACTCCAAAAGGCTCGATAGCGAAAGATCGAAAAGAAACAAAGAAAAACGTATCGAGAGGTGAGCGCCATGACTCTAAAGGCGAGACCTGACGTTGATGGGCCTACAAGCAAGGGCCGCTCCTAGACTGCAACTCATGCCCCTCACTTTAGCTGTGGGTGGAGTCGTCCCAACTAGTTCCTGCCCCGCCTATGGGTCGCCGCGACCCTTGGCTCGAGACTCCCCGACCAGGAATAGTGGACGGGGCATCCTCAGGCTACGAGTCGCATGACACATTGGTGCTAGTCTGCTCATCTGACCGCCTCGGCTTGGTCAACTGCATCCGTGGTAGGCGAGGCCTCCCCCAGCTATGAGTCACTCATTGGCGCTAGTCCCAGCGACGCACAAGTGCCAGTCCACTCCTCAGACCGCCCGGCTTGCTCGGCCATGTTCGCCACAGGTGGCGATGGGACCGGCGACTCCACCAGAAGGCGCGGTGACCGCGTCCGCTTTGCCACCCGTTCACCGACGATGTCCACGCTCGCCGCATGCTTCCTCGGCACGGGAACCACCGCGCACCGTGCAGCCTCCTACTCATCACCAGCGGACATTGCCATAGGGTCGCGATGCTCCACCGAGGTCACAACAACCTCTCGACTTTCCTCTGCCTCGGAGAAAACCATGTCATCCACGTCTGTGGGATCCTCCGACTCGAGCTTGGACTCGACGTCGCTTTTTCTCTCCCTAGCCTTCACACTGTCAGGTGACCTCCTTCTCCTTCTTGTACTTCCGATGAGCCATATTGGCTCTCTTTTTCTTCCTGGCATCCGTCACCTCCTTTTGGGTGGCCTATCGAGCCACGCCCTCTGGACCCTTGGGAAGGTGCAGCCGGGACTTGTAAACTCTAAGCCCCTGCGGAACGTGTGGCTCCAAATCAAAAAATAGGAAAAGCAGAGGAAGAAGTACGAACTAAAGAAAAGGGAGCATACCAGTCTGGACACGATCGTGGAGTTGAAAGGCGCAGGCTTCCCTTTACCCTCTCTTTGGGCTTCAGCTACAGCACCTGGCCAAGGTGACTCCAGACCTCGTCGTCCGACAAATCCTCCGGCGACATGCGGTCTGGGTTCGATGGGCCGCTGTACATCAACATCGGTCACATCCTCT
The DNA here is from genome assembly GCF_019320115.1 of Miscanthus floridulus. Lineage (NCBI taxonomy): Eukaryota > Viridiplantae > Streptophyta > Magnoliopsida > Poales > Poaceae > Miscanthus > Miscanthus floridulus. The sequence goes on along the minus strand of NC_089581.1, from coordinate 176,384,418 downwards.
CTACCAACGACACAACCCGGTGGTGGTAGAGGGTGTGGAACACCCATACCCCATCAAGACCATGCCGCATAAGCTTCCAGAGCTCCTCCTCGATGACCTCCACCTTCTTCCTCTCCTTACGGGCGTAACCCCATGACCAACTTTCCTGCTTCTTCGGCCTCTTGCTGGTGAACACCGGGAACGGCGCCTCCACCAGATTCTTGATGTAAAACCACTCCCCGTGCCACCCCCGATTGGAGTCGTAGGGGAGGTACACGGGATACAAGTCTCCTGCGCTCGGTTTCCTCTACAGGGTTAAACCCCCCACCGACATGATCTCGATCGGATTCCCCACTGTCAAGGCTCTCCTAGAGAACAGCCACCAGAAGAAATCTACGTGCGGCTCCATCCCGAGGAAAGCCTCGTAGACGGTGATAAAGCCGGCAATGTGCATCACCCATGTTGGATTAAGGTGCTATAGCTCTAGACCCCATTCATTGAGAAGCCCATGTAGAAACAGTGCGTGGGGTACCCTAACCCACGCTCATGGAAGGTGAGAAAGGACACCACCTTGCTAGGCCGAGGTTGTAGGAACTCCTCCCTCCTGGGAGCCCTCCCGTGCGCCACCTCCTTCGGTGGTAGGAACCCCTTCACAACGAAGGCCTTCAACACCGACTCCCTCATGGTGGACGACCTCTAGTCTGACATTTCACTCCGGGATCGTAAAAGGATTGGTGAGTTTTTCTCTTCTCCTTCGCTCCCTCCCCTTTCTTTCCTAGAAACCACCGTGGCTCTCAGGAACCCTCACGGCAAGAAGGAAAAGGAAAGGAGGAGGCAGATGAGGAACAGGCAAAAGAATAGGGCGAAAACCTTCTCCCTTCTCCTACTTAAGGAAAAGAAAACAACAGTAAGGGAAGGATGCGCCGATGGGGGAAGGCGAAACAGCGGAGCAAAAACTCTCTCTCTCTCTCTTTCCCATTTAATGTAGATGAGATGCACCCTGACCGATGAGACACGCTCTGACCGATGAGATGAGACGTGCCCTACCCGACAGAACGGCTCCTAATCGGACGAGACGTGGCCTAGGCATGGCCCACCACTACCACACGACCAACCACTACCACACGCCGGGCACAAGAACCAAATCGCCACCACACGCGGGTGACTCTCCACTTCCCCAGGTCAGACCTGGAAAAACCCAAAACGGGATCTCTGTTGAGAGAGACTATTGGGCCCCCTGAGTTGATCGAATCGCTCAGGAAACACACCAAGACAGGTAGGGAGCAATGGGACGCCCCATGTAGGCCATGCCGACTTCGTCATGAACGACGAGCACGGGTCTCGGTCGGACATTTCTGACTAGAGCTCTTCAAACCCCGTTACTCGGGTCATCGAGGTAACACTACCGTCCCCATCTATTTCTTTATAAATTATTTCATACATCCATACGCGCATTAATTCCATATGCCCATGCCTACCGAATGATTTGGGCCCTGAACCGTCCGAGGGCTCGGGAACTAAGCATCGCACGTGCAGCGAAATGCATCACAATGCTCCGTGTTGCATCACGAAGTGGTGGTTGCCTCGTTCGACATGAGCAACCAACAGAGCTAGGGGAGAAAAATGTAGATGAGCCCCGTGCGGCCCTCACCCAATCTGGCAAATAGGGTCATCTCAACCTTCTCGTTCGATCTTGAACCTCTTGCCAAACCCACATAATCTCTATCAAGTAGAGGTCGTTAGGCCACCCGTGTCGGTCTCTGGAATGACCCAGGCATCTGCCGGGTTGTAGGTAAAGGAGCAGTGGAATGTCACAAGAGGGCTATGCCAACCCTGTCATGAATGACGGACCCGGATTTCGCTCGATCATACCCGTTAGCGAACTCACCAAGCGTGTCACTCGAGCCTGAGCGATCGGGACAAGCGACAAAACTCAGCCCCTTCAGTTATGAGAAACCAAGGATGGGGTAACACACACAACTCACACCGACCCCTACTAAGGTCCAACAGGGCTCGGGGGCTCAAGACACAAAAACGCCTCGGTCTATGACCCCGAACTCATCCCATCCAGCTATGCTCCGACTGTGCTCCAAAACACCTAGGTCTGCGACCCAATCTTGCCCCATCCAGCTACGCTCCGACTGCGCTCCAAATGCCTAGGTCTACGACTCTGATCTCGCTCCATGTGGCTACGCTTCAACCACGCTCCAAAAAACTACCTGGGTCTGCGACTCTGATCTCGCCCCATCAGGATCCGCGAGCACCGCCTTATCGCCTCGTCTGATCCCTAAACTAACAAACTAACTACCTTGGCTGCGCGGGCTGCACCGAGACCAGGATCCATGAGCACCGCCTTGTCGCCTCGCCTGATCTCTAAACTAACAAACTAACTGCCTCGGTTATGCGGGCTGCACCGAGGCCAGGATCTGTGAGCACCGCCTTGTCGCCTCACCTGATCCCTAAACTATCAAACTAACTACCTCGCCCGATCACACGGCGCACACCGACGCCAGGATCCACGAGCTCTGTCTCATCCGATCCCCACGCCTAATCACCTCGGCTGCATACACCTTGGTTGACAAACTCCGTCTCAACTAAAAACATGCACAAACATGTCCGCTGGCAAACACCCCCCAACCAGTTCTGCTCGAACCGCCTGAGGGCTCGAGGGCTACACTTGCGGGTGCGCTCGCGCGCACCCGCCGACGAAATGAAAACCTCCCCCGCTGACAACACGAAGCCCCCCAGACGGTTCTGCCTGAACCACCTAGAGGCTCGAGGGCTACACCCGCGGGTGCGCTCGCGCGCACCCGCCATCAAGACAAAAATTCCCTAGATGATTCTGCTCGAATCACCCGGAGGCTCGAGGGCTCCTGTCGGGTTCATAAACTCGGGGTCCCTCGCAGACCGGCTTCCACGCCAAGACCCCGCCCAAGCAGACGACACGCAACTCATAGGCCGGCCAAAGAGTCTAAAGCAACAGACCAGAAGGGCGGTCCAAGTCACCGAACGGAAGGTCTGGCCGAGTAAGAACAACACCCGCTTGTCGACTCCGGCCCACCTCTCCGATCGGAGCACTCACTTTGGACTCCAGCCGCCTCCGGACAGCCTCTCCGATCAGAAGGCCTAGCCCAAGTACTACTTCCGACTCCGACCCCACGTCTCCGACCGAAGTTCACATAAGTCCTGCTCACCGCTCTGACACAAATAGTACTCTGCAACCGCCCTGACACAAACAGTGTTGTAGGCGTCCTAAATTTCTCCTACAATATTGTGGGCGCCATTAAACTCCCATACGGTAAGGCCCCCTCTATATGCCTCTGGACATCGACAGTGTTGTGGACGCTAGGATTTACTGTACTGAGTGCACATGGTGAAACTCTTCACATGCCTTTGGGCATCAATAATATATGTAGGTATCGACATCTGTCATACCCAAACAAGGACGACAGAACCTCCCATGTGCATTTGACATCCAACAGTGTTGTGGGTGCCTATCATTATCCTGTACCCGTCGGCGTGGGTAACAAGGCTTAGAAGCATTCATACTCTCTCCCTCTCACTTGTAAGGCCATCCCCTTTATCTATAAAAGGAGATGCGCCCTCTCCCAATAGACCCAGTTTGATTAAAGCTCAGCTCCTTTAGATTCATTAGATCGACCAAATTTATTAGCTCACAACCACAGAACCACCAGGTTCGGATCTCAAGCACACGCTTGAACACTTAGCTCGTAGTGGAGCTTCTGTCGTTCTCGGCCCTTTCGACCAGAGTCCGACCGGACCTCTCATACACCCCTATCTTTCTTTTTCTCGTTTGTAACCCCACTGCAGACTTCGAGCACATGGGCTCAGGAATAAAGTCACTGATCAAGTCAAACTAGATATAGGGCACGTTGCTTGAACCAGTATAAACCTTATGTCATTGAGTTCTACGTCACCTTCAATCATAATATACAGTAAAACTATAAATATTTATGTGTTCTGATGGCAGTAGTAACGGAAAAAACGCTGGCTTGACCAGCAATACACTCCTACTCCAAGCAGAGGAGAGCAAGGAAGGCGAAAAGGTTTGTTGAGACTCGAGAAGCAGCCCCAGCGGCCAGCACAGCACAGCACAGCAGCCGAACCAGCAAGCTGTGAAAAAAAGCCACGATGCCCCGAAGCCAAGCAAAAGCATAGCAGAGGCCACGGAGGGGGTTTCGGCGTTGAGCTCCGTGTCCGTTCACCCGCGCGCCTCCGCCATGAGAGATCCCAAGCCGAGGAGAAGCCCAGCAGCCTCCACCCTCGCCGCTAAGCTGCGGAAGCACTCCACATGGCTCCTCCTCCTGCTCTGGTTCGCTCTCTCCCTCGCCCTCTTCCTCTCCGCCACGCCGCCCGCCGCCGCGCCGCTCCGCCACTCCTCCTTCCTCCGCTCCAAGCCCCGCGCCCGCGCCCTCGCCGCCACCGGCACCGGGACCGGCGCAGCAGCCGCGCCCCGCGTCCGGATCTACGTCTACGACCTCCCCGCCCGCTTCAACCGCGACTGGGCGGCCGCCGACGCGCGGTGCGCGCGCCACCTCTTCGCGGCCGAGGTGGCGGTGCACGAGGCCCTGCTGGCCTACGCCGGCCGCGCCGCGCAGCCCGAGGACGCCGACCTCTTCTTCGTCCCCGTCTACGTCTCCTGCAACTTCTCCACGCCCAACGGCTTCCCCTCGCTGTTGCACGCCCGGGGCCTGCTTGCCGAGGCCGTCGACCTCGTCCGGGCCCGGATGCCGTACTGGAACCGCTCCGCCGGGGCCGACCACGTCTTCGTCGCCTCCCACGACTTCGGCGCCTGCTTCCATCCAATGGTGAGCGTGTCCGGCGAAAAACTCCCGACTTTTTCTGGGCTCAGTTTGTTGCGGTGCTTGGTTGGTTGCGTACTTGCGTGCTGCTTTCGCATCTAAATCTCTTGCGTGTAAATAGGAGATTGTAAGTAACAAGTTTAGTACTACTAATTTGCTTGCGCTCTGGCTTGGAAATGGCATACAACAGCTAGTCGTGACTGGGATTGAGCACTGTGGAATGCAGGCATGCAGCTCACCTAGTTCTGAATCCATACCAGATACAGTTCATTTAATTCTTGCCAAATTGAGCTTAGGCCATCTAATTTCCCACCCCAGATACTTCGAATTCACCTTGTGCTGTCACAATGGAGCTCACAGCTCAGTTTAGAATTTAATAACTGATTGAACACACCTTACCAATCCTGCTTATTTAAGGGAATTTCCAGTTCACTGAAAAAGTTCCTTATTTTTAATTAGGAGGATGTAGCCATCGCCGACGGCATACCAGAGTTCCTGAAGAGGTCCATCCTGCTACAGACATTTGGTGTCCAAGGCCATCATGTATGTCAGGAGGTGGAGCATGTTGTGATCCCACCTCATGTGCCGCCGGAGGTGGCTCATGAACTACCGGAGCCAGAGAAGGCTCAGAGGGACATTTTTGCCTTCTTTCGAGGCAAGATGGAGGTGCACCCCAAGAACATTAGTGGCCGCTTCTACAGCAAGTAAGCATATACTGCAAGCCCTTGCTTCTCGTTTAGTCACTTCATCTAGCAATTATCAATGATGATTTGTAAGGGAAGTGATTATGTGGTCATTCCTAGGTTCTGCTTCATTATCCATAATAGTTAATTTTTTGGTCAATGCTTCTACCTATGAATAACATAACAGTATCTTAACATAAACTAGATATGACTAAAAATAACTTCTTGTAACAGGAAGGTGAGGACTGAGCTTCTACAACATTATGGTCGCAATCGCAAGTTCTACCTTAAAAGAAAGCGGTTTGACAACTACCGATCTGAGATGGCTCGGTCGTTGTTCTGTCTCTGTCCGCTGGGATGGGCGCCTTGGAGTCCTCGGCTTGTGGAATCAGTCCTCCTAGGCTGCATTCCTGTTATAATTGCTGATAACATACGTCTGCCGTTCCCTTCAGTCCTCCAGTGGCCGGAGATCTCATTGCAGGTGGCTGAGAAGGACATAGCCAATCTTGAGATGGTGCTTGACCATGTTGTGGCAACCAATTTGACTGTGATACAGAAGAATTTGTGGGATCCAGTGAAGCGTAAGGCTCTAATTTTCAATCGTCCGATGGAAGTGGGAGATGCTACATGGCAAGTGTTGAGGGAGCTTGAGGTTTTGCTGGACCAGTCTCAATGGAGGAGATATGTTGGATCCTGGAGGAGGTGAAAACCAGAAAATGTCAGTTTTGTATAATCTGTTGCAGCTGTGCACCCATGGTCTGCACTCTGCAGTTCACAGCATGCCACCCTGGCTGACAACATCGACATTGAGTCGAGACTTAAGCCTGAGATCCATCTCTGACATGGTTTTTTCTCGCCAGAAATTCAGAATGTCGATCTCAAACCAGAGCTCTACTTCTGACATGGATTTTTCTAATCCAGAAACTTAGAATATTGATCTCGTGCCAGAGATCCCAACTTTCAGTTAGTCAATGGGAATATGAGATGCTAGCTCAGCCTTCATTGGCTTGTTGTTTGGTTAATGCCTAACTGGAGATCCCAATCTCGGTTGACGAGTTGACCAACTCTGTATGCACAGGGAATTTTTTTTACACATTTATTTATTCTTTTGAGAAGTGGGAAGAACATAGATCTTATTGTATTACAGGCTTTTTGCTTTTCTTGCCATAGAAAGAACATAGATCTTATTGTATTACAGGCTTTTTTTCCTGGTTGTACACCTGTATAGCTGCCGGGCTGTTCCAACTTGGTATTGGTATGCTACTTCAATTCTTCTGTAAATAGAATGATGTCAAAGAATGTATGGATTGTAGAATAATCATGAGCACTCTAGCCTATTGAAAGAACAGCGAAACATCACTAAGATCTATTCTTGGCACCTTTCTGTAGCAAATATTGTTCAGATGAAAAATTCATGTTTTGGCTGTTTTCTGGAAATTCAGCACAAATAGGCATCTGAATGATTGAAAGAAAAGATCTGGTTTATCGTTTCCTATACATGGGCCGTCTGTAGCCATTGTCTCAACCATGATATATATCATCTCAACAGCGCAAGTATCGACAGTTCATATTTTACACGCCCCCAGAAATACAGCAGAAAAAATAGTACTACTGAAGTCCGACCAGAGGCAACACCTAAAGTAAACACCTCAGTGTTCGCCAGCAGACTATGTCAGACATTACCGCAGCAGTGTTGGAGCCAAAGAATGAGCTCATATGTAAGATACACATTGTTGTTGATTCAGGGTTATGTGAGCAGAATCCATATTTGAGCAAGTCGAACATGCCTGATAGCACCAAGGAAAAATTGTGGCAAAAATGTAGTGCGAATGAACATACTGCAGATTTATCCAGGCAAAAGGGATCAATGTGGCCAACTTTTTTTCGCCACGTTACTTTGGCAACCACAATGAAAAAGTGTAAGGATATAAATCTCTTCGTGAATATCCACAAAGAGTAACTGGAACACAATTGTGACAAAGGGTAGAAATATGCATGCTTGTTGCGGAGAACATGAATGAAAGCCAATAGAAAAGATGTGAATGCACATAGGTTGATGGAAACTAAACATTTCCAAGCATTCCAAATGCCGTTTACAGTTTACATGCCGTAAGGTGGCATTAATTTGTTATTCATTGGAACAATTCACGTGGTGTCATTGTTGATCCATCCAACGGACATGGAGACATGTCATTTTTTAACAATCTAGCCTGTTGATAGGATCAATTTCTCGAAGCATAGAGCAACATCTGCCTTGAGTTCAGATACAGTATCTTGGATACTCAAGAGCATACACCCTTGCATGGAGTGTCCTTGCAGCGGCAAACGGGCCTCCCTGAAAGCTCCCATCCATTAAACCCACGTTCTAGGACCATGATGTTCTTTACCCCTGAATCTTCCTTAGCCTCTGAAAGATAGTCATGGAACAGCTGTGCACAAGATGGGCCCCGAACCTGCTATGAGGGAACATGTTAAAAAGAACAGTAGCAGTGACTCTTGAGATTGAAGAACGCAGGTCATATAACATGTGGCATTTAAAGGACGGATGGATTCATGGCGTGCATTAATGCTACTTATATACCAAGCAAAAAAAAGGACGGATGGTTTTATGGAGCAGTCCCCAGGCACGTGGGCTGGCACGGCACGGCCTGCACCGGAACCGGAGGCCCGCGGCGGCCCGGCCTGCTCGTTTGCCGCAGGCCGCAGCCTCCTCCCCCGCGCAGCCCCACGCTCCCACCTCCGAACCCTAACTCCCTTCCCCTCCCCCTCCCCGCCGCCCCGCGCAGTCCCCTCCCCACGCGGACGCGCCGCACTCACTCCTCTGCGCCGGCAGCGTCGCACTCCGCCCTCCCCCGCGAACCCTCCCCCGCGACTTTGCTCCCCCGTCCTCCGCTCGCCGGCAGGTGGCGCCGCCGGCTCCTTCCCTCCTCGCGGCCGCGCCTCAGGAGCGAGTGCGCCGGCCCCAGGGACGCCGGCCTTGGGTGCGAGCTATCCGGCCCCGGTGTCGTCGACCCCAAGCTCCGCGCCTCGGGTGAGCTGCCGCGGCCTGCGAGGCCGCCGGATCCGGCTCAAGCAGCTGCCTGCTTGCCTTGCTTTCCCCGCCTCACTCTCGTCTCTGTGGCCTCCTCCATGCACCGCCGTCGGCCTTGAGCGCGGCAGCCAGCTTCGGGCGACCGGATCTGGCGTCCTGTTGCCTGCTCCGACGGTTGACGCTGCGGATCTGCCTCGAGGCCAGGGCGAGCGCGCCGGCGTCGACCGCTGCCACCGCGCTCCCATGCTGCCCCTCGCCCCCTACTGCCCCTCATGTTCTTCCCTTTCCTCTCTCTGATGCCGCCGACGGCCCCCTCGACCTCGACGCCGTCATCGCCTGCTGAAGCGGGCCTTGGGCTAGCCCAGCCTCCCTGACAGGCCGTGTTTATCGGGCCGGGCCGGCACGAAAAACAGCCCAGCAGGCCAGGCACTAAGCCCAGCTCGGCACGGCCCGGGAGGCACGGCGTGTCGTGCCGGCCCGAACCCCATCAGGCCGTGCCTAGCACGGGCCCGTGCCGTGCTGGGCCGGGCCTGCCCATTGGACATCTATACATGCAGCAGGCGCCTCCGTGCCGCCCTGCCTCCGCTGCCGCGCCTCCCAGCCCGCACCGCCGTGCCATTGCCTCCCGGCTCCCCCACGGCCGGCCGCCGAATTTTCCTCCCTTGCCGTTCCCCTCCCTACCTTCCACGAAGCTCCTCCTCGGCCTTGTCAAGGTAATGAAACTCCTCCTCGGCCTCCACGGTGGATCGAATGATTTGAATGAGTAGTTAGGGTATGGAGAAAAATATAAATTCGTTCAAACGTTGGATTGAAGGATTATGATTAGGATTGCCAATGTTAAGGTTAATTGGTTAGTTAGAATTATGATTACCATGTATTTTGCTTGTTTGAGTTTGCATCTCAACTTTTATATGTGAATAAATATATGGACACACTGATGATGTACCAAATTTTATTTTTTTACTGACCAAAGTATAGTTTTTATATAGTTTTCATGTTTGCATCTAAGATAGAGTTTGCACCAAAGTGTATGTTATATTTTATTTGTTGTAATGCAAATGGTTCTCATTGACATTAATTTGTGATGTTTTATTTTTTGTTTGTTAAATTACAACCATTTTGTTAGATGCAAGAAATGTATCGGAGGAGTTTTGGCGAAAACGGGGTCATCCTCGAGAATTATACCCCGACACGTCTAACAAAGATGCCCTTGTCCCTCCTGACCTCCCTGCCCCTAACTGTGACTGTGGTTTCCCGGGCGACGTGTTTCAACCGAGACATCTAGACACAGCGGCGCGCTAGACCGGGCCGGGAGGCGCGGGCGCTGGCCTCGGCGGCGGCGGTTGGACACGGGATAGAGAGAGGGACGTGCGGCAGTTGGGAGCGGTGTACAGCGGTGGCGTGGCACTGAGGGCGGCAGCGGCAGTGGCGGGTGCGGCAGTGAGGGCGGTGGCGAGCGCGGGGGGGGGGGGGGGGGGTCCGTGGCGCGGCGGGCAGCTGCCGTGCGTGGCCGGAGGGCGCGGCGGACAGTCGGCAGGGGTGGGCGGGGGTCTGTGGCGCGGCGGGCAGGCGGCGTGCGTGGCGCGTCCGGTGCGGCGGGCGGAGGGCGGCGTGCGTGCGGGCGCGTGTGCGGGCACGGCGGGCAGGGCAACTGGCCACGTCACCGGTCAGGGGCCCGGGTCGCTGCCACGTAGGTGGCCTTGCCGCGCCCCCGTGCATGGCGCGAAAGCGTTAATTTGCTACGCCGTGCGAATAGGCGCGGCCAAAAGTGTTAGATTTGAAAAAAAAAACTTTAAGCAGTGTTAGTTTTAAAATTAGTTTAAAAAATGTGTTAAAAATAAAAAAAATCCATATGTCCATCTCTCATGATCGAACAGTACCTTTTTATTTCTTCGTAGTATATATAGCTTGTGTTGGAAATAGATGATTTTTTAGAATTTGGGACTGTATTGTCACTTACCTATTACATGCAGCTGCATTCCCTGTGGGCATGTATATGGCAGGTCGTGTCTGGAGAAATGTCTGGGTGCTTGCGGTAACACAAGTATAAAGGTACCATACTACCATGTATGCTTCTATGTAGGCAAAATTCGTGTTACTCTAGTTTCGGAATTATATCGGATTGCTGTCAAAGCTATGTACACCATGATAATTCACAACTTATCCATGCATGCCAATCGTTCTTTATTTCCAGTGCCCTCAGTGCGGTGCTGGATTTGAACACGAGCATATTATCAACATCCATGCCTCGGGAGATTTGTTTGATGGTTGCTCCCGTTTGCAGGTTCCTTCTTGGTCCATTGTACTTGAATTAATTTCTTTTCAGTTGTATGACCTTAAACAGCCAGGCATTCCTTGCTTTACTATCTGGCACCGCGCATCGTTCAAAAAAAAAAAAAAGGTGTGGTGCCAGATAGAGAAGCTTCTGTTGGGAGGCTAATTAGTAAAAACAATGCAACCTGTATGATGGCTGTATGCTTAGAAATGCCTTTTATTTTAGATATATGTTGGCGGGTCTGGTGCAAGCGGTAGAGTCTTACCGCTTATGACTAGAAGGTCCCGGGTTCGAGTCCGCGGTCTCCTCGCATTGCACAGACGAGAGTAAGGCTTGCCACTAACATCTCTTCCCAGACCCCACACAGAACAGGAGCTCTCTGCACTGGGTATACTTTTTTTTTTATTGTTCAGTGTGTCTCATGCAATCAATCAGGAAGTAGAAGCGCAAGATAAGAATATTGCCGAGTTCATAGCAGGATTCGTTGCGCAGCATACTACTGAAAACAAGCTGGAAAAATCTTAGAAGCGCTAGTTCAGCCTCTTGTTGACTTTAGGGTTCGTTTGGTTGGACTTTTGGCCCCAAAAGTCAAAAGCCCAACTAAAGAGGCTATTTTTGGAGGCGACTTTTTCAGAAGCAGCTGCTTTTCTGTAGTATATTTTTGAAAGCTGGTTTGACCTTGCTTTTGGCTTTTGGCTTTCTGCTTTTCGAAATTGGTGGAATAAAAAGCTCTTCCATAGTTGTTTCAAAAGAGATAAAGATAGAAGGTATATTTTATACTTGTTTAACCAAACAGTTTTCAGCTTTTCTACAGCTCACAGCCCACAGCAGCTTTCCCATAGCTTTTTCCCACAGCCACAGCTCAACAAAACACACCCTTAATCAGGCTATGGATATGCTCCGCTCAATGTTGGAGATGAAGTCAAGACATCATAGCGATCTAGTTCTGTTGGTGTATCAAAACTTGAATGGACTTGGGGAAGTGGATCCAAAATGATTGGATGGCATGCACTCCTGTCAGCTTATTGGCAAACTCCTACTGAACAGTTAGATGATGTTGTGGAAGCTGAGCAGCCAGTTGCAGTTGTGATGAGCTGTGTTGCGTGGCCTTTTGCAGGATACCTATCTAGCATAGTAGCATGGAATGTATATTTATATATGTATGTTTTCATCGTTGCATGAACGCTTGTCTTGAACAAGCTGCTGTCTGGCTGCTAGGCAACATTGGTTGCAATGCGCGGGATCAGCTATGTACTCAACCAGCATGCTCCATTTTCAATCCCAAGGAGTGCTTTTGGATTCAGATTGTTGCTATTTATCGGGTTATTAATGATCAATGCTCATATGCAGTAGAGTAGCATATGACCTACCGGTTGTCAATTTGATTTGATTCCTAACCTGAGGTTGATCATTTGCCTGAATGTATGTTGGTTAAAACTGGAAACTGTCTTGCATTTGAATAGGCTGGCTGGATAGACTGTGCGAGCCGCATCCCATTGTATATGTCGAATAAGTAGTTTCATTAGTACTCCCTTGGTCCTATTAAAGTATTTTTACATGTCCTAAGTTAAATTATTGTAAGTTTTACCAACTGTATAGAAAAGAGTATTAATATCTACCACATCAAAAAGGTAAATTATGGAAATACATCTCATCTTGCATTTGATGAGGCTCATTTGATATTGTAAATATTATGGTTTTTTTCTACAATTTTTGTCAAATCTAGAATGGTTTGACTTAATATGACAATCCATACAATATTTCGGAGGAAAGTCATGTCACTGATGTAGCGTGCATGTTGCGGAGGAAAGTCACATGGAGCAAAAGGAAGCAAACCAGCTGCGGCTGAAACAAAACAGGGCCTAAATTGGGCCCGTAGGCAACAAGTGTAGAACTTTGAAATTTAAGTAAAGCTCAACTTGTCATAAAAAACCACAAAACTAATCTTAAATAAAATTCTCTAATTTCCAAAACCCTGATTGGGATCTCGCCAAGCCCTCCTTAGCAGTTAGCCATTAACTAATCTTTGAGCTCTCCTTCGCTGACTTAGTGACTTGGTTAGGAATACATAAACACTGTTTTTTGTACAGGATTCAGTTACAGTTAGTTAGCACCAGGGCTGGGATAAGGATACGACAGTTGTAGGGCAATGTAAATTATCACCGCGTTCTGCCGTGTGAATTTCTGCTCAAAGTGTGTGCTGTGTGTATGTGTCTGTTTTTTCAGTTTTCATTGTCACAAAAGAATGCTATATATCAACTCAAAAGTACTGAAAAGAAGATGTCTATACAAGAAAGAGAGACAGAGAACCAAAAGAACTAATAGGCAAGAGCCCATCAAAGAAACATTTTACACCGACGCCAGCGCAAACAGCCCAGCCCAAAGGCCACTCGAGGAAGGCACCTAATTTCTCGACGCCTCCAAAAGATGGTGAAGACGAAGGAGCAAATACACACATAACACGGTTCTCTATCGTCGTGGCCATTTGAGCTAAGTTGTTTCCTATTTATTGCCTATTTGGATGACCCAGTTTTTGAAAACTATAGTATAAGTATACACAGTAGCAGAGCCAGGAATTATATATAGCGGGGACCGGACGATCAAATACAAATAATATAGCATAAATTTCAAAATATCTATATATGTAAAATCATAAACACCAAAATCTCTATTAAATAATGAATTATGCATGTTGTGACAATTTTGTGATGAAAAATATAACGATAAGCATAAATGGTTAAAGGAACTAACATGTTTCATTTACATTTTGCTCTGCACGTCCGATTCGCATCGAAATCATCAATAAGTTCATCGGTTGTAAACTCCATTGCAATCTCCTTTTCAATATAAATTATTAAGCAATCTCTTAGAAACCCATCTTCCATCTTAGGCTCTCAGCTGCTTGTAAAGCCGTTTATGCTAATTTGTACGGCTGATTTATTAAAAGTGCTGATTTATATAACTGATTTATTGAGAGAGAGAAATACTGTAGCACTCAGCCGAACACTCCTTGTTCCGTAGCCTGCTGGCTGCTGCCGGGTGGGCACTCAGCCGAACACTCCTTGTTCCGTAGCCTGCTGGCTGCTGCCGGGTGGAAGTGCACGTGCTGCAGCCTGCAGATCTGCAGACAACTGCTCAGGGTCTTAGGGATGATCGGAGTCGGACGGAGGTGCCTTCACCTTCACGGCCTGGCGCCCTGGCGGCGGAGAGGGTGTGGCCTCGTGGAAACTGAATCGCGATCGGTGCGGATCGCCCTCGTCGGCTCGGACCTCATGCTCGATGTTTCAGCTTTGGTATATACGTACATGGGCTTGGGCTGCACAGAGAAGTATTTGTGTTTTTTCACCCAACATTGGGTGGTACATGATCCTGGTTTTATAAGACAAAGAGATAAAAATTATAAGAAAAAAATATCATGATTAGAGTTTCTAATAAACTCTAAAAAAACTAAATTTTAACAAAACCATGATTTCAGAGGCTACAAGATTTATTGTGTCCATACACCCACTAGCTTTTAAAAGCCAAAAACTTATTTTGTAAAATCATAGTATTTCTTCGATACTTTAAAATATTTTACATCCAACATGGCCTTAACCTTTTAACACACGTACACAATGAATAGTGACTTTACCGTGCTCATGGAATATTGTACAAGAAGTTAGACAACTAGGTGGCATTATAGATGTCCATGCACCCCGCAGCCCGGTGGTCCAGCCCGAAGCACGGTTTTTGGGCCCGATCCAAGCACGGCACGCCCGGTATTGTGCGGGCCTGGACTGGCCCGACACGGTGCACAGGGCCGTGCCTGGGCTACACCCTAGGCAAGCCGGGTGGCACGGCCCGACCTGACATTTAGAGGCCCGCCCGTTGGCGGTCCGGTGGCTGGTGAGGCCTGCTAAAATTCTCCACGCCCTCAGTCAGTCAGCCCAGCCCAGCAAGAACCTCCTCCTAAACCTAAGCACGGCCCCTGCGTGCACCCCCCTCCCCCACCCCGCACTTGCATCACACTCTCGAAGTCGCAGGCATCGCACTCACCACGCTCGGACGCCCAGCGCTCGCTCCCCTTCCCATCTCTCGCCATGAACTCCCTCCACTCCATCAGTCCGCCGACCATGCAGATCCGGCATCGAGTGCCTCCGACCGTGCGGATCCAACAACCCCAAGGCGAGCTCGTGGGAGCAAAGCGCAGCGACGGCTCCCCTCCTGGCTCCTGCCTCTGCGAGCGCGTGGAGGCTCCCTCTCCGACTCCGTCACAGCACTACGGCCGTGACCTCGACTTCCTCCGATGGCGGCGCTCCTTCATGGGCCTCAGGCGGGCACGACACGCTGGATGGGCTATGCTTCTCGGGCCGGGACGGCCCGAAAAACAGCGTGCCTGGGCCATTGGTAAGGCACGAAGCCCAGTTCGGCACAGCTCAGGAGGCACGACGTGGCGTGCCTAGCCGGGCTGGGCCGGCCCGATGGCCATCTATAGGTGGCATACATATGGCCAATGCTCGCTCCAAGGATACTAAGATGAAGTATGGCCAGCGTCAATATAGATGGCCAGCGTGAATTGACCTGACCTGGCCAGGCACAGCTTAAAGACAGACTGAGCACATGCAACACTATCACGTTTGGTTGGTGTATATATTGAGGCTGGCTGAAAAGAGAGGGTGTTTAATTAGTTGTCCACATCGCATGGGATAAAAGTAGATAAATATGCGTTTTTGAGATATTTATTTTGTACAAATATACTTTAATGGTTCTTACTTCATCTTATTAAATCTTAATATCCTTTGAAATATCTTAATACCGTTTATTATAGACTAATCATTTTTAGTGTTCTTTCTTTTTCTGTTCCCTGAAACTCCCTTTTAGCTTTCTCTAGTTCTTGCTCTGTTTGTTTCTTTTGTAAGTTGTACTCTGTTTTGGTTTAATCTATTTACAGTAGGAGCCCCTGGCTCCTCCTGATTCCTAAAAAAAAAAACACTAATCATACGCTAACCAGTCATTAGTTGTTGCACGGTGTGCATGCCACGGGCCTGCATCGCCAGGAATGGCCAAAGAATCTATATCACGAATGCAGCCTCTGAGTTACTTTTTGCACCAACTGCAACTGGACAGGCTTTGACGCTTGTGCCGGGCATCCAATCGTGTAAGCACGCGTCGGTCATCATTTTCATGCATGTAACCTCCAAGCTGAATCAGTATTTAGATGCTCCAAGTCTACGGAAATAATCATGGAAAACTGTTAATCATTTCTCTAATATAATACGAGACATTATGTCCTAGATCTGCTGCCCGGCCAATAAATTTTGAGTTCAAAACTCAGCTTTTTGTAAAACAAAAAAAGGAAAACCCCGCACTAGGGATAGATTGTATGTATTGGCCGAATTGAAATCGTCTTGGAAGTACTTTGTTTAGAGAGTCGAACAGAGAAAGTGGATTATTCGAGGAATCGTTTTTCAAATAAATATAAACAAACAAACATGCAAACTGGATTGTGCCCTCTAATTTATTGCATTTTCATAAAACTTGAAACCCCCCTACATGTCATTGCAGTGCAGCCTCAGTGAGTTGCTTTGCTAGTGTGGGCAGTGCAAATAAAGCGGACCCTTTTGTGCCTTTTTTCCAATTGGTTGGTTGCTTTGCTTTGCAGTGAGTCAAGTTCTCCCTTCCCCTTCCTCTCCTCGGTGTTTTTGTTTCGCCGTTCCCTTCGTGTGCCGTGGAGGAGGACGACGAGGAGGAAGGACAGCCGGTCGCGCCCCATGGCCCCTGACGCTGAGATCCACGGAAGAGGAGGGCCGCCAAGAGGCTCCGTGCAGGCACTATGATGCCAAGGAGGAGCAGGTGGTGTTTGATGAGCAGGAGCCGGCGGTGGCCGACGTGGAGAGGGCTGCCAGCGGGTGGAGGCAGGAATAGCGATGGGTGAGTCGGGCACAGAGGAGGAAGAAGAGAGGGGCCTACATCGGGCGCCGTTATCCCCCTACCCCCATTAAATAAGCCTATGTAACATAGTATAGAGATGAAGAGAGAGACAATGAAAGTTTCATGGATTATAGATTGAAATGAGTTTTATGCGGATGGAACTTTTCTATATTGTTTCCAATACATAGAAGTTTTAGAAATTAAAACACAAAACCCCAATGAGACTGGCCATAATGTACACCCAAAAAATATACTACACATACGACCACCGGCTAGGTCATCATGCTTCTTCAAAGCGGATTTTGTAGAGCCCTATCTACCATGCATCTGGATTCTAGTGGGAAGATGACAAGAATCACTTCTCCATACATGGCTGTTTTTGTAGAGCTCCGCTCCCAGCTTCTTTGGAGTGGATTCTGTAGAGTCCTATGTACCAAATAAATAGTTAAAATGTATCTGGCTTTTGATGAGAAGATGACAAAAATCACCGTTCCATTTACACTATGAGCTATTAATTATTTACCATGGCCATAACACCAAACATCAGAAGAAATAATGGTCCGTCATCGTCCTGGTATATGACCTACCAGAAGAAATAATGGTCCATTTACCGTTAGTTTGGCAATGTAATAAACTCCGTCAGTACATATGTCACGGTTGGGAGAGGCACGCTACTCGGGTGGATACATTTTCAATATCTGTTCTGTTCTTGGAACAGGAGGGCCGTAACTGGTGGTTCACAGGAGTGTACGGCCCTCAAGAAGATGAGGAGAAGGTATTATTTTTACAAGAGCTCAGAAACATCAGAGGTCTATGCAATGGTCCTTGGTTGCTTGTAGGTGATTTCAATTTAATCTACCAGGCAGCAGATAAGAATAATGCCAATCTGGACAGAGCCATGATGGGTAGATTTCACCGCTTTTTGGATGACTCTGAGGTCAAATAATTACCGCTATTGGGCAGAAAATACACATGGTCCAATGAAAGGATGTCACCCACCCTGATAAGGCTGGATCGGGCATTCTGCTATTCGGATTGGGAGGATATTTTTCCTGGCTCTATATTGCAAAGTGCTGCTTCTGGAGTGTCGGATCATTGTCCCATAATTCTGGGGTTAAAGATTAAAATAACCGGCAAGCGACGCTTCCATTTTGAAAGTTTCTGGACCAAGGTTCTAGATTTTTTGGAGGCGGTGCAGCAGAATTGGGAGGCTCCTGTGCAAACTAACTGTGTAGTTGAGCGCCTCTTTCTCAAGCTACAACGCCTTAGCAGAGGTCTTCAAAAGTGGGGTCAAAGGAAGGTTGGGAACATTAAGTTGCAGATAAAAATGGCCAAGGAGATTATTCATCGGCTTGAGATTGCAAGGGACTCCCGTGAGCTATCTGCTAGTGAGGAATGGTTGCGCAAGAAGCTCAAGCTCCATTGCCTTGGTTTGGCCTCCCTTGAACGAACCATCGCCCGTTTGCATTCAAGGATCCTTTACCTTTGGGAAGGTGATACAAACACATCCTTTACCTTTGGGAAGGTGATACAAACACATTGTTTTTCCACCAGCAAGCTCGCTTCAGAAAGAAGAAGAATTTTATTGCAAAGTTGCAAGTAGAGGACCGGCTGGTTACTTCCCAAGAAGACAAACAGGAAGCAGTTCTAAATTTTTATGACAAGTTTGCTTGGTAAAGCGGAAGAGCGGAATTTCTCAATTAATCTTGATTAGATTGGCGTACAGCCTATGGACCTATCCTCCCTGGAGGACCCGTTCACAAAAGAGGAAGTATGGGCAACCATCAGCGATTTGGCCCCTTGATAAAGCACCAGGACCAGATGGTTTACAAGTCGTTTCT